>NC_068409.1:16966999-17266999 GCF_023724105.1 Carassius gibelio | reverse complement strand
CTGTCACTCCCTGAATGGTCTCGGTCAACAAGTGAACTTCAACAGACAGAGAGAGAATACAGTAAAACACATTCATGGTTTTATTTAAAGACAGTGGTTCATCCATTAAGCTCATCCCCTGGACTGCTAGACTAGATGACCTGTGACTTTTGGGGCAGACGGCCCACTGCTCACCGTTGGCCTCCTGTCCTCCGGCGTCTGTGAACAGAGCGTGCATGACCTCCTCTGCATTACAGCAGCCCTGGCCATCCATGGCCACATGCTCCAGCATTCTGCGCAGCACTTCATCCAGGGAGGATGCTCTCTCGTCCAGCAGGATGCTGGCCTGCGCCAAGAACCCATCCAGATCCCTGTGAGCTCTCACCTCCTCCTGGAAATCCACCAGCTTCACATACTGCAGCAGGAAAGAACAGCTCTAAAGGGGTCGCTTGGCAAGGAAAAGCCTGTATATCAATGATTCTATGAATTTGGTTCTTCATTTAAACCAATTCTCAAGGCATTTGAATTACATTTACACATCATTTTATTCAAAGCGAACCCAATGGCATTGCTCACCAAAAACATCTGTGTTTGTTTGTAACATTATTAGATATTTATTTTCCTGGACCACCGAGTGATTCTGAATCAGTAAATCCATTAATTTATTTTTTATTATATATATATATATATATATATATATATATATATATATATATATATATATATATATATATATATATATATATATATATATATATATATATATAATTTTATTTAATTATTTTTAAATAAAACCAATTATTTTTAAATAAAAACCAAACAAACCAATTAATTGAAATAAATTACCCATTATTAATGGTATTGTTTGTGGCTTGCATATTGAATATGCATTATTTGATCAAAAATACAGTAAAAACTTGATGCTAAAAATTCAGCTCATAAATAGCAGAAATTTTAAAATAGAAAAGACATTTAAATATTATTTTTCCAAATTATTATATTATTGTATTATTGCACAAATCCTTGATGAGCATGGAAGACTTTGTTCAAAAACAGTAAAAATTGTCAGAATTAAAAGTGTACATTTATAATGTCTATGAGTTCCATCGCATTACTTTAGACCATAAAAATGAGAGCAATTCATGACCGAGAAAGCCCAACCATAAATACATCAATTAAACAACAGATGTAAATGATGAAAGAGCCTTAGTAAGAAAGCCTTACTCTTCTTGATGTATGCAGAAGGCCAAATCCTGAAGCATCAGCGTCTATTCATAGGAGGAGAAGGGGGGGAAAGTGATAAATTGTTAAAACCCTTGTGCTGTTACATGGATGCATGAGTTTGAAGGACATAGCACTGAGCCAGGCCTCCCAGACGATGTGTTTTCATTCATTATCTCGGAGCCCTGAACCCTCTGTATTATGTCTCACTGGTTATAAATAGTCAAAGAGTCTCCAAGTCTGCAGCACAGACACGTCAGAAGAGCATTGTGGTCCCTGAACCCTGACACCGCAGTCACTTAAGAATAAGACCTGGCACAGCCTGCTTCCCCAGTGCCGTAAACACATCAACCCAGATTGGAAAACAATACTGATTGTTTTTAAGGCCCGAAGTGAACACAGAGAATTTCTGCTGCAGATGGATGAGACTGCCGGGATCCTTCTATACCTCAGGCAACGATCACAATGATATATTTTATTTTTAGATTTTTGAAGTACTCCCAAAGAGAATTTTATCTGAGCCACAAACACACACAGATCCAAACCAGCGCTCAGATGCATCACACGCTCTGACCTGAGATGCTCGGCTGAACATTCGTCTCGTAGTGACTTCTGTCCGTCTGGACGGCGAGAGCGTCTCCTTTCCTCTGGATCTCTTCTCCGCTGTCCTCTGTTTCCGCGTCTCGCAGATCTGAGACATCAACATATCACAACAGATCTCCTTAAGTAGGCCTTTCTTAGCTTTAAGATGATTATTATAATCTCATTTCCCTGCCTAACTGGGTTTGACGTGACCTTTTGCAGCTAATAGATGAAATATAGCACTGTGCATTTGTATATGGAGGCTGAGAGGTGTTCACTTCCTGTTCAATGAATCAAGCTCGTTTTCATCTCGAGCGTAGAAATATTTATTTAACGCTATTTATGGCGTGACAGCAGATGCATCCCCCTCACAAAAAAATATATGCACCATCTGTTAAAGCTACACAATGCACCCATGGCCTCATAAAAGAGAAACCTGCACAAAACCAGGCACACGGAGCAATATAACCAAAGCTGTCCCAATAAATTCTTTCTTTGCATGGAAGAGTATAATCATGACATGAGCTAAACTACGTGAGGAATTAACTGAGGTTGCAGCTGTTGGGGTGATGCACTGTGAAGTCTGTTTACTCGCCGTCTGATGCTGTTTACTGTGCGTTACGGTGAATTTGAGCCGGTTATATTTAATAAATTCACGATCGTATGATCAAGACGTTTCCGCTTAAAGTATTTCTCACGTCAGATCTCACTCTCAGCCTTCGTAAACCTGTTTTGTTTGTCTGCCAGTTAACAGAGAGCTTGCTAACTGAACTTGACATGGTAAATCTTATTTAAATAATGTTTGGTTCTCACCCATCCTTTGGAACGGGTGGCCATTTCTTGTCTGCCCAGGTGATGAAGTGTCTGTGGAAGAAACAGGTCTCAAATGATCAACATAAACACTGTCGTGAACATGCATTTCTACATATATTTCAAGGTGAAGTAGACTGAAGTAGTTGAAGTCTTTGGTTCTTTTAATTGTGATGTTTTTGGCTCACATTTAACTAAAACCCACCAATTCACGATCTCAACAAATTTGAATATTTTGACATGCCAATCAGCTCATCAACTCAAAACACCTGCAAAGTTTTCCTGAGCCTTCAAAGTGGTCTCTTAGTTTGGTTCACTCGGCTACACAATCATGAGGAAGACTGTTGATCTGACAGTTGTCCAGAATACAATCATTGACACCCTTCACAAGGAGGGTAAGATGCAAACATTCATTGCCAAAGAAGCTGGCTGTTCACAGAGTGCTGTATACAAGCATGTTAACAGAAAGTTGAGTAGAAGGAAAAAGTGTGGAAGAAGATGCACAACCAACCTAGAGAACTGCAGCATTATGAGGATTGTCAAGAGAAATTGATTCAAGAATTTGAGTGAACTTCACAAGGAATGGATTGAGACTGGGGTCAAGGCATCAAGAGCCACCACACACAGACGTGTCGAGAAATTTGCTGAACCACAGACAACATCAGAGGAGTCTTACACGGGCTGAGGAGAAGAAAAACTGGACTGTTTCCCAGTGGTGAAAAGTCCTCTTTTCAGATGAGAGCAAGTTTTGTATTTCATTAGGAAACCAAGCTCCTAGAGTCTGGAGGAAGGGTGGAGAAGCTCATAGCCCAAGCTGCTTGAAGTCCAGTGTTAAGTTTCCACAGTCTGAGATGATTTGGAGTACAATGTCATCTGCTCGTGTTGGTCCATTGTGTTTTTTGAAAACCAAAGTCACTGCACCCATTTACCAAGAAATCTTGGAGCACTTCATACTTCCTTCTGCTGACCAGCTTTTTGAAGATACTGATTTCATTTTCCAGCAGGATTTGGCCACAAATGGCCTGTCCACACTGCCAAAAGCACCAAAAGTTGGTTAAATGACCATGGTGTTGGTCTGATTGACTGGCCAGCAAACTCACCAGCTCTGAACTCCTACCAAGTATTGAGTACATGTACAATAAATAAATATACTTCCCAGAAGGCCAACAATTCACAAAATGGTGTGGTTTTTTTGGTCTTATGAAGTATTCTAATTTGTTGAGAATTGGTGGGTTTTTGTTAAATGTGAGTCAAAATCATAACAATTAAAAGAATCAAAGACTTAAACTACTTCAGTCTGTGTGCATTTTGCAATGGACTTAATACACAAGTTTCACAATTTGAGTTGAATTACTGAAACAAATGAACTTTTCCACGACATCCTAATTTATTGAGATGCACCTGTAAATTCAGGATTGTGACTTTCACCTAAAAACTGACTCTAGGCCCTCAAAGAGACTGGGATTTCATGGAAAATCTTTGAAATTCATCCAATTTACACCAGCCCTCATAGCGTCATGCATGGAAGGCTTATGGCCACATATTTTCAGGTCATTCTCTGCACAAAAATCATATCACGGGCTAGAGGATATTCTTAGCATATGTGTTTACATCTCCAATGACCGCAGCTATACCATCATCCCGCCATCTTTAATTTAACAGACAACTTGCTCTGTTTCTATTAGTCCTCAGATTAGACGCTTCATGCCTCAGGGGATATTGCAACCCTGCAGGCTTGGACAAATGGATTCAGTTATATCTTTGTGACAAATTATCATTTGTTGCACAGGAACGCTTGCTAAATAATAAATAAATAATTAGATCTGCTGCGAAAACGGGGATGACGTGAGTCTTGTAATGGCTGGACATCCACGCTGTGTGACAACACAGTCTCTGAGAGTCCTTAATAGATGCCTTAAAGCGATGTCCTGTGTTCAACACAGCTTAAGATCTAGAGACAGCATCTGCAGCAAGCAGCCAAAGAAAATAATAAAGCAATATCACAAGAGAAAGAGTCTGTTATGACCACATTAGGCCGTAGGCACGAGGCTAATCACAGCTAATCACTCTCGCAAGTGTGAAATTGCATTTGATATGCATAGATTGAGCAAGCAAATATGGAAATAAGTAAGGGAAAGCAGAGAAGCATCTCAAAGACTGTTTGTGAGTGGATTTAGTACATTATCACGTTATACTTCTGCTCTACAGGCCTGCATTTATTTGATCTAAATTACAGCAAAAACAGTAAATATTTGAAATATTTTGCTATTTAAAATAACGTTTTTTTATTAGAATATATTTTAAAATGTCAATTATTCCTGCGATTTCAAAGCTGAATTTTTAGCATCATTTCTCCAGCCACATGATCCATCAGAAATCATTATGATATTCTGCTTTTCTGCTCAAAAAACATCTATTATTATTATTATGTTGAAAACAGCTAAGTTCAGGAAGTTCAGGAGAACAGCATTTATCTGAAATAGAAATCTTTGGTAACATTATAAATGTCTTTATCAACACTTTTACTTACAGATTACTCACAAATAGTAGTCCCTTACTAATTACAATTCACATGACACAGTTAGAAAACATAATCTGCTTTATAATATGTAGTCTGACTACTTTTTAATTACTTAAATTAACTTGTTCATCACATAGACTTGAATGGGATTATTGTGTGACATATTGATGAAAAACATCAAACAGCACAAAGAGAATGAAAATATATTTCCGTATTTGTTACCAACATCATGGAATGCATGAAACATTACATTACAGCAGGGTTTCCCAAACTGTATGTAAGTGGTGTGATCAATTAAGACTGGTTGTGTTGTCCAGGGTCACAAATGTGGTTGTGTATCAGTTGTTAACTTGAAAAGTCCCAGTGTTGTTATCATCAGCAGCACTCAGCTAATCAAACTCCACAACATCTTTAAATCTGATCATGTTTTCACTGCCGTCATGTAAAGCATGCAAACATATTTTGCTGACTATGCCAAATGCATCCCCTCTCTCTTGTTGTGATCTTTCTCTGCCGCTTGCCTCACTAGACTTCCTGTTGGCAGCCCGCTGACTTCCTGTTGCTGACTGTGCTGTCCTGTGCTGTTGACAGAAATAATAGTTCCATGAAAAGCTCTGTACCTTTTACAGGAACCACAGTAAATGGGAACTGACCCCAAATTAGTTGGGCCGTTCCTTAAGGACGGACAGACTGGATATACTCAATAACCAATGCAATCAGCAGGAAACAATGAAGATTGATGTGAGAGATTAATTCTGGCAATCTCATGCTTTATTATTATTATTATTATTATTCAGGATTTGTTAGTCATTTCAATGCAGTCATGTTTATTTGGAATATACAGATCATGAGATTTGCTTTGCATGTGAAAAAAATGTGCAATTTTGTTATATTAGCAGCTGAATCCTGTGCCTGACTCGTTCTTACACCAATATACATCCAATTATATGTAACACGAACATTGGCTAAAAACTAGTTAGAGTTCTTAAAGATCTGAGAAAATAATCCTCTTAGAGAGAGAAAAAAATTCCCATCTCAGTATTTCTCAACATTTCCAAGTGTTATGCTACTGTAACTGTTGACTGTTTTTGTTGCATTGTCTATTTTTCTAAAAGCATATCATCACTGTACCATATGCATAATAGGAATCAATGATAATGCACAATGGATTAAAAAGAGAAGCCTTTCTCTTGCCAGGTAATTTTCCAAATCTAAGCACGTTCAAGCAGAGCAAATGATTTTACAAATGACCTATGAAGAGACAAACTAATAGTGTGCATACAGTAAGTGTGCACAACTCTGTCCACTTACAGGTCTCCATCCCACTGAGCATGGCTTGACTATCCCAGCATCAAATCAATTCTGTAAGTTTCCAGAGTTGATAAAACAGCTCAACTTACCGGTCTGAACAAAATGAAGCACTTCTTTGCTTTCCATCATTTTCCTCAGAAGTGCAGCCCATCAACCCATCACAAAGTTTACTGTGTGTCTCCTCACAGCTGTACCTTTAACCTCAGCCAGCACTTGAGTCTACAGTGAGTGGAGTGCAGTGAAACAGGGCGGGTTTGCTCTGCTTCTGGGTCCCAGTGCCTATCAGACACTAGACACGACTAAAACCCAACACATCTCAAGATATTAGCTCTTATTAAAGCCATTTATAACGACAGTGAAGAACTTTACTGGAATGGTAAAATAAAATAAAAACATTTCAGGGATATGCAGAGAGTAAGAATGGAATTGCTGGGTTATGTTTATCATTACTCATCAAAAATGTAAAAAAAAAAAAAAAAATATATATATATATATATATATATATATATATATATATATATATATATATATATATATTTCTCTTAAACTGTATACTGTTATTTAGGAATTCTATTTTAAATTAATGCTGTTCTTTTATTATTATTTTTACTTTATTTTATTTTTTTGCTTTTTTTAATGAATCTAATAATCCTGAAAAAAAAGTATCACATCAAAAAAAAAAAAAAAAATAAAAAAAAAAAAAAAAAAAATATATATATATATATATATATATATATATATATATATATATATATATATATATATATATATATATTAAGCAGCTAAAACTGTTTTCAACATTGATAATAAATCAACATGTGTGACCATGGACCACAAAAACAGACATAAGGGTAATTTGTATTATTATTATTATTATTATTATTATTATTATTATTAAAATTAGATTTATATATCATTTGAAAGCTGAATAATAATAAAATAATAATAATAAAATAATAATAATAATAATAATAATAAACATTTTCCATTGATGTATGCTTTGTTAGGACCCGACAATATTTGGCCGAGATACAACTATTTGAAAATCTGGAATCTGAGGGTGCAAAAAAAAATAATAATAAAAAAAAATAATAAATAATAATAAAACCGCCTTTAAAGTTCTCCAAATTAGCGATGCATATTACTTATCAAATATCGATCTATCTATCTATAGACTGTATCATATTGTTTGTCAACACAATTTCTAGAGAGATTTACATAGAATAAGATATTTAGTCCAAATTGAGCCCTGCACTTGGTCTGCCTGAAACATCTGACTATAAACTAACTTTCATGTATTAAACAATTTCTTAAAAGCAGTCTTAAATGTGAGAGTGGATATGAATGTGAATTAATGCAGGATAAGTCGTGGCAAGGTGGAAGGATAATTAAAATTTGCGGTCGAGATCATGCTACCAGTCCATGGAGAAATTAACCTGGCATCACACCAGTAATAACTCTAATCTGCTCAATTTGGTAAATTTACACAAAGCCGCTGTTGAATAACTGAAGAATATCCTCTTTAATAATATTCAAAGTGACCTGCACATGTGGAGTAACAAATACTGTAACGATCTGACAAAATCAGAAGATAAACTAGCAAAACTAAATTTAGTTTTGATTTGCCATCAACTTTCTTCATATCATATTTTGAGTAAAGCCCAGAAGGTTTACTGAATCAGAATAGAGTGAATTAAGAGCATAACATATAAAATGAAACAAATGACAGTGTACTCAATACTATTTATTTTTATTTATAAAACTGTTATTATTTCACAGCTTATACAAATAAATAAATAAATAAATCTGTGATGTTCACCCCTCCCTCTTTCATTCCTTCATTGGTGCTTTCCATTGAATTCCTTTAGAATAATGTAATCATTCATGGCATACCTGCTAATTATTTTTGTAGAGGTTAGATGCCTTGTAAACCTTGATTTTCTGGTCTAAACTTACATCAAAGAGGTGCTTTCACAAAACACCTCCGGCGCTCTGTTAAATGTTAGTGAGTCCTAAGCATGATGCCAGAAAAAACATGCAATGTGGCAATAAAAGTTGAGTTTGGATTCATTTTGACGGCACCCATTCACTGCTAGCTCTTGCGCATTTGGGATGACACACTTTGGGATGCCTCACAATCTCACGCTTCCCAACTTAATCTCATGCCAAGTTACAAGACATTGCGAAATAAATAGCTGAATCTGCTCATGAGGTCCTCTGACCAGCACTGGACTGGAGAAATAAGAAATCTGACTCGTAATAACGCCGTTTTCTAAAAAGTTTCCAAAAAAAAGTGAGTTTCTAAAAAGTGCTAGTGTTCTAGAGTAAGACTAGGTCCAAGTATTTGGGTATTTGCATTATAACATTCTAAATTACTTGGAACCTCAAATATTTTTTATCAATAAATGTCATCAATATGTCACTCCATCCAGGCAAACAGAGTGGCATCTCAAACATCAGTCCAGAGTTTGTTTTTTAAATGAAAATGAAGAAAATATAATAAAAGTGGTCACTGATTATGCTATTATTGCATATATCAGATGTGCCATATTTCATCTTATAATTTAACATCATTTAAAAAAAAAAAAAAAAAAAAAAAAAAAAGATTTTTAAAGTCTGTGTCTTTGAAAGGTTCAAAGATATATGAACAATAACTTTTGAGAAATCAGCCAGAAGTTGAAGAATCCTCTAAGATTTTAGTGAATGTCAACAGTGCCCTCTACTGATGTAGAGCCAAAGGACCTCGAAGTAATTTATTAATGCAGACTGATTTTAATTTACAGGAGTGGTTTTCTATCCTCTGGACCCTTGGGACTGCACTTTTTCTTTCTCTTCCTAACACAGATCAGATCATCAGCTCATTAGCAGATATTAACATACAAATGTGCTGTGAGTCGCCATGGATTGAAGACCAATGGTTGCCTGAGAGCCAAAATAGACTCTAAAAAAACACACTGTAGTGAAAGCAGCTTTGAGCACTCAAACGCTTCTTAAATTTAGAGTTCAGAAAAGAAAAAGCAACACATGAATCGGCTATACTGAGACACTCTGCTGCATCAGACATGAAGGACAATTATCACCATTCCAGATCTGCACTTTTTACACAGACTCTGTTAAAACTGTTCATTGTCCAGTCTGGCTCCTGAAGGGCCACTTTTTTATTGTATTTTTTTTTTTTTTTTTCATTTTTTTTTTTTTCATCTAACCTGCTCCAACAAACCTGTCTGGATGTTTCTGGTAATCCTGGGAAAGAGTGCTTCATACAGTATTTGAAAGACTGCATCCTTCCTTTATTAGTCCTTCTCAGGCTGTCTGCAATCACTCCACGAGAATACTGTTAATATTATAATATATATTTATATATTGTATATATAAATTTTTATATTTATATAACTCCTTTTGTGTATCAGTGCTCATGAAACTTTTAGTGTTTTACATAATGGACAGTTTAGCATTACGTGATCCATTTACAACAAATCAGAACAAAACACAATGCATACATCTACAGGATCTTTTTTTTTTTTTTGGTCTTGCATCACAATAAAATTGCCGCGAATCTCTGCTCGAGCACGGAATATAATGTGCGGGAGCGCGAATCTTTGCTCGAGCGCGGAATATAATGTGCGGGAGCGCGAATCTCTGCTCGAGCGCGATATATAATGTGCGGGAGCGCGAATCTCTTCTCGAGCGCGGAATATAATGTGCGGGAGCGCGAATCTCTTCTCGAGCGCGGAATATAATGTGCGGGAGCGCGAATCTCTGCTCGAGCGCGATATATAATGTGCGGGAGCGCGAATCTCCCCTCGAGCGCGATATATAATGTGCGGGAGCGCGAATCTCCGCTCGAGCGCGATATATAATGTGCGGCATCGCGAATCTCCTCTCGAGCACGGAATATAATGTGCGGCATCGCGAATCTCCGCTCGAGCACGGAATATAATGTGCGGGAGCGCGAATCTCCGCTCGAGCACGGAATATAATGTGCGGGAGCGCGAATCTCCGCTCGAGCACGGAATATAATGTGCGGGAGCGCGAATCTCCGCTCGAGCACGGAATATAATGTGCGGGAGCGCGAATCTCCGCTCGAGCACGGAATATAATGTGCGGGAGCGCGAATCTCCGCTCGAGCACGGAATATAATGTGCGGGAGCGCGAATCTCCGCTCGAGCACGGAATATAATGTGCGGGAGCGCGAATCTCCGCTCGAGCACGGAATATAATGTGCGGGAGCGCGAATCTCCGCTCGAGCACGGAATATAATGTGCGGAGCGCGAATCTCCGCTCCAGCACGGAATATAATGTGCGGAGCGCGAATCTCCGCTCGAGCACGGAATATAATGTGCGGAGCGCGAATCTCCGCTCGAGCACGGAATATAATGTGCGGAGCGCGAATCTCCGCTCGAGCACGGAATATAATGTGCGGAGCGTGAATCTCCGCTCGAGCACGGAATATAATGTGCGGAGCGTGAATCTCCGCTCGAGCACGGAATATAATGTGCGGAGCGTGAATCTCTGCTCGAGCACGGAATATAATGTGCGGAGCGTGAATCTCTGCTCGAGCACGGAATATAATGTGCGGAGCGTGAATCTCTGCTCGAGCACGGAATATAATGTGCGGGAGTGCGAATCTCTCTGCTCCAGTGCGGAATATAATCTCTCTGATCGCGCGAGTGAACTGGGCGCACTCTCAGATACACTTTGCTTTTGTAAGAATTTTCTCTGGGCTCGCTCAGAGAGTATGCCTGCACTTAAAACTTGTTCAGTGCAATCGCGATCATCTTTGTGAACCGGTTGAACCAGTTCACCAAATCGAACTGAATCGTTTTAAATGGTTCACGTCTCCAATAAGCATTAATCCACAAATGACTTAAGCTCTTAAATTTTTTAATGTGGCTGACATTCCCTCTGAGTCAGAATAAACCAATATCCCTGAGTTCATTTACTCAAACAGTACACTGACTAGAGAATAGAATTTCTATCATGTTACGCTGGCTCGGGCTTGCGCT
This sequence comes from Carassius gibelio, assembly GCF_023724105.1. Lineage (NCBI taxonomy): Eukaryota > Metazoa > Chordata > Actinopteri > Cypriniformes > Cyprinidae > Carassius > Carassius gibelio. The sequence goes on along the minus strand of NC_068409.1, from coordinate 17,255,569 downwards.
CCGTTTTGCGAGGTAAACGAGCGGCCATGTGATGTGTTTCGATTAGCGCGAGAAAGATGCGAAAATGAATGCTGAGCAGGTGTAACGGAGGCTTGCCTCTGGTGATTAAGTTTTGGTTGCACCAGCAACTAAAGCAAACTCTGAGGTGTGGAAAAGTTTGACCTTGTTTATAATGAGAATAATGAGTGAATAATGACGCACCATCAGTGAGCGCAGGAGCGCGCTGAAGACATCTACAGTGGATTCAATCATTTTCCTCCACAAAAACATGTAGACCTAGCCTAATCTCTGTGAGTTAAATTTTTTAAATGATAACTAAATATTCATTGAGTCTTAAACGCATAATGTGGACAGAGTATTTACGCTAATGTTGGCATTATTCTTTTATTAAATAAAGCAAATCCGGCGGAGCCTTTATCTTAATTTCGTTATTGCCAAATACCCATCTTAATTTAAAATGTATCTTAATTATTATTTTTTTTTTTAATGACTCGTTTTTATTGGTGCGTTGGTCTATTTATAGGTAAAATGAGCCTATGTCTAGAATGCTGAGATGTTACGATGTGACACAGGACTTATTTTATTTCTTTATTCCAACTTCCAAGTGGTCTAGTCTACATTAGTTATGAGTAAATTATGTTAAAACATGAATAAATTGCTCATTGTTGGCAAGAGGCAAAAGAGCTGTGTGTGTGCGCACATTTGAATAATGTCGGGCTGTAAACGGGTTCGGGCTTTCAGAAAAGAAAAAGCAACACATGAATCGGCTATACTGAGACACTCTGCTGCATCAGACATGAAGGACAATTATCACCATTCCAGATCTGCACTTTTTACACAGACTCTGTTAAAACTGTTCATTGTCCAGTCTGGCTCCTGAAGGGCCACTTTTTTATTGTATTTTTTTTTTTTTTTTTCTTTTTTTTTTTTTCTTCTAACCTGCTCCAACAAACCTGTCTGGATGTTTCTGGTAATCCTGGGAAAGAGTGCTTCATACAGTATTTGAAAGACTGCATCCTTCCTTTATTAGTCCTTCTCAGGCTGTCTGCAATCACTCCACGAGAATACTGTTAATATTATAATATATATTTATATATTGTATATATAAATTTTTATATTTATATAACTCCTTTTGTGTATCAGTGCTCATGAAACTTATAATGTAATGTGCGGGAGCGCGAATCTCCGCTCGAGCACGGAATATAATGTGCGGGAGCACGAATCTCCGCTCGACCACGGAATATAATGTGCGGGAGCTCGAATCTCCGCTCGAGCACGGAATATAATGTGCGGGAGCGCGAATCTCCGCTCGAGCACGGAATATAATGTGCGGGAGCGCGAATCTCCGCTCGAGCACGGAATATAATGTGCGGGAGCGCGAATCTCCGCTCGAGCACGGAATATAATGTGCGGAGCGCTATAATGTGCGGAGCCTGAGTCTCCGCTCGAGCACGGAATATAATGTGCGGAGCGTGAATCTCTGCTCGAGCACGGAATATAATGTGCGGAGCGTGAATCTCTGCTCGAGCACGGAATATAATGTGCGGAGCGTGAATCTCTGCTCGAGCACGGAATATAATGTGCGGAGCGTGAATCTCTGCTCGAGCACGGAATATAATGTGCGGAGCGTGAATCTCTGCTCGAGCACGGAATATAATGTGCGGGAGTGCGAATTTCTCTGCTCCAGTGCGGAATATAATCTCTCTGATCGCGCGAGTGAACTGGGCGCACTCTCAGATACACTTTGCTTTTGTAAGAATTTTCTCTGGGCTCGCTCAGAGAGTATGCCTGCACTTAAAACTTGTTCAGTGCAATCGCGATCATCTTTGTGAACCGGTTGAACCAGTTCACCAAATCGAACTGAATCGTTTTAAATGGTTCACGTCTCCAATAAGCATTAATCCACAAATGACTTAAGCTCTTAAATTTTTTAATGCGGCTGACATTCCCTCTGAGTCAGAATAAACCAATATCCCTGAGTTCATTTACTCAAACAGTACACTGACTAGAGAATAGAATTTCTATCATGTTACGCTGGCTCGGGCTTGCGCTCTGGTTTGCGAGGTAAACGAGCGGCCATGTGATGTGTTTCGATTAGCGCGAGAAAGATGCGAAAATGAATGCTGAGCAGGTGTAACGGAGGCTTGCCTCTGGTGATTACGTTTTGGTTGCACCAGCAACTAAAGCAAACTCTGAGGTGTGGAAAAGTTTGACCTTGTTTATAATGAGAATAATGAGTTAATAATGACGCACCATCAGTGAGCGCAGGAGCGCGCTGAAGACATCTACAGTGGATTCAATCATTTTCCTCCACAAAAACATGTAGACCTAGCCTAATCTCTGTGAGTTAAATTTTTTAAATGATAACTAAATATTCATTGAGTCTTAAACGCATAATGTGGACAGAGTATTTACGCTAATGTTGGCATTATTCTTTTATTAAATAAAGCAAATCCGGCGGAGCCTTTATCTTAATTTCGTTATTGCCAAATACCCATCTTAATTTAAAATGTATCTTAATTCCAACTTCCAAGTGGTCTAGTCTACATTAGTTATGAGTAAATTATGTTAAAACATGAATAAATTGCTCATTGTTGGCAAGAGGCAAAAGAGCTGTGTGTGTGCGCACATTTGAATAATGTCGGGCTGTAAACGGGTTCGGGCTTTAAAAAAGCTGTCAATCAAAATGTATACTTGTCGGGCTCGGGCCGAAACCTGTCGGGCTCGGGTCCTGTAGGGCCTAACTTTTAAGGCCCGATTACAGCTCTAACACTGACTGAACTGCTGTAAAGACAGAACTGAAGATGAACACAGAGCAGAGCCAGATGATACGCGAAAACACGCCCACTGCTGGAGCAGTTCTCGTTCTCGAGTCAAGAACCGGTTTGCTTCGGTTTTCGGATCACCAGTACACTGAACCGAAAACCGTTTCTTTCAGACGCGTCCGATTTGAGAACCGATGAACTGATGATACTGTGCATGCCTATAATTTTTCCAGTACTTTGTTAAACATCGGAAAGTGTGATAAAATAACTATATTTTATTTTGCTATTTATTTATTTTTTTAAGATGAATGTTTCTAATCTATATATTGTAGATTATGTATAGGCCAAAGGAGTTTTCAGGGAAGTCAAGAGCTGGTTGCATCGATTTTCGGATCACCAGTATACACTGAACCGAGAACCGTTTCTGTCGGACACGTCTGATTCGAGAACCGAGGAGCTGATGATACTGCACATGCGTCAGCGTGAAGCAGACTGACTCACAGAGAGTCTGAAACTAACTGATTCTTTTGGTGATTGATTCTTAACTGATTCTGTGCTAATGTTATGAGCGCAGGTAGGGCTGAGCGATATGGAGCAAAAAATATATCTCGATATATTTTGCTATATCTCAATATACAATATATATTACATGTTTAGGGCCCTATGAAACGTTTATTTTTTTTTTCTTCACCATATGTTTTATTGTTACCTTATTCTGTGCTTTAGCATGTGTCATTTTTTTAAATGCATAAAAACAACTTAATTAGTAAAAACAATTCTTAAAATAGCCTTATGTCAAATTTTTTTTTTCCCTTCAGAAATTCTGTCTATTTACATTTTTCTGGTTATAAAATGAAGGCATAAAACATTAATGTAATTGGTCTTTTAATTATTTAAAATTAAGCAAACTTTATTTTTTGGTGAACAAAGGGGATTTACTATTAAAAATAAAACATGGAAGAAATGTTGTGTGATTGTTCCTTAAAAAATTATGTTCGTTTCATTTTAATAGTAGTAATAGTGGGCTATGTACATTCTGCTGAACAATAGTAATAGATTTCTGGCAAAATACTTTTATTTTGAAGGGTTTACCGTTACAGTTCTGTGTATGTGGTACTAGAGTCTAGGATGTGATATGAGTTTTACTCAAAACAAACTATCAGACGCTCATGAACTGACTCTCAGTGCAGTTCTGGAGATGTTCCTCATGTGTTCACATCTTTATAAGTGAGAGGAAAGACGCTGAAATCACCGCAGCGTCCAGCGGACTTCCGTGTGTTTAATGAAGGAAGACCCGCTTTTTACGACTGGATTCCGCAATTCGTCCGTGTTTTCTGCATCGCGGAAATCATTGGGCCATACAGTAGACATCTGCCTGCTGTTCGCCCGACGCCTTAAAACCGAAGTATCTCCATATAATGGAGCCTGTTGTCCTTTTTTGTTAAACTTTTTTTTAGACTAGTTCTCTACACGAGAGAGGAGGGGGGGACAAAAGCAATGAGGCGGGGGGCAAGCGAGCGGGGGCGAGCACAGCACAAAGAAGGCAAACAAGCAAAGTGGCAGAATCAGAATTAAATATAAACAATCGATATATACGATGTCAAAATCCATATCGTGTTTAAAAAATATCTCGATATATTTTAAATATCGAGAAGCGTGGGTAAACCGAAGGCTTGAATGAAGGGCAATCTGGTGAAACGTAAATTCATTTAATAACAAATACATCGCAATGGATTATGTATAGTAGGTGGATCATGGTTTATGCGCTGATGACACCTAATTTATTTACTTTATATCTTCAAGACTTAAATCCTCATATGCACATTATTGCAGTTACTGTATTTGGGTGCGTTCTTGCAAAACTTAATTGTAAACTTTTCATGATTATGAGGTTTATAACTGACTAAAGTTATGATTACTGACTTTATATATTTGAATTTTTGATAGACTTGACGCTATTACATCATTATTACATACATTATATTCGGCGCTCAAGGGGAGAGATTCGCGCTCTGCACATTATATTCCGCGCTCCAGCGGAGATTCGCGCTCCGTACATTATATTCGGCGCTCCGTACATTACATGCGGCGCCAGAGCGGAGAGATTCGCGCCCCGCACATTATATTCCGCGCTCCAGCGGAGATTCGCGCTCCGTACATTATATTCGGCGCTCCGTACATTATATTCGGGGCCAGAGCGGAGAGATTCGCGCCCCGCACATTATATTCGGCGCTCCGCACATTATATTCGGCGCTCCGTACATTATATTCGGCGCCGGAGCGGAGAGATTCGCGCCCCGCACATTATATTCCGCGCTCCAGCGGAGATTCGCGCTCCGTACATTATATTCGGCGCTCCGTACATTATATTCGGCGCTCCGTACATTATATTAGGGGCCAGAGCGGAGAGATTCGCGCCCCGCACATTATATTCGGCGCTCCGCACATTATATTCGGCGCTCGAGAGGAGAGATTCGCGCTCCGCACATTATATTCGGCGCTCCGCACATTATATTCGGCGCTCCGTACATTATATTCGGCGCCGGAGCGGAGAGATTCGCGCCCCGCACATTATATTCGGCGCTCCGCACATTATATTCGGCGCTCGAGAGGAGAGATTCGCGCTCCGCACATTATATTCGGCGCTCCGTACATTATATTCGGCGCCGGAGCGGAGAGATTCGCGCCCCGCACATTATATTCCGCGCTCCGCACATTATATTCGGCGCTCCGCACATTATATTCGGCGCTCCGTACATTATATTCGGGGCCAGAGCAGAGAGATTCGCGCCCCGCACACTATATTCGGCGCTCGAGGAGAGAGATTCGCGCTCCGCACATTAAATTCGGCGCTCGACGCACATTATATTCGGCGCTCCAGCGGAGAGATTCGCGCTCCGTACATTATATTCGGCGCTCCGCACATTATATTCTGCGCTCGAGGAGAGAGATTCGCGCCTCGCACATTATATTCGGCGCTTGAGGGGAGAGATTCGCGCCAGAACATTATATTCGGCGCTCGAAGAGAGAGATTCGCGCTCTGCACATTATATTCGGCGCTTGACACACATTATATTCGGCGATCCAGCAGAGAGATTCTTAAATCTTTTTGAGATGCTTTTTAAAATCATTACAAGTGTTGTCGAATGACTCTTTTGATCTGTTTTTGTTAGTGATATGAGTTTTACTCAAAACAAACTGTCAGATGCTCATGAACTGACTCTCAGTGCAGTTCTGGAGATGTTCCTCATGTGTTCACATCTTTATAAGTGAGAGGAAAGACGCTGAAATCACCGCAGCGTCCAGCGGACTTCCGTGTGTTTAATGAAGGAAGACGCGCTTTTTACGACTGGATTCCGCAATTCGTCCGTGTTTTCTGCATCGCGGAAATCATTGGGGCATACGGTAGACATCTGCCTGCTGTTCGCCCGACGCCTTAAAACCGAAGTATCTCCATATAATGGAGCCTGTTGTCCTTTTTTGTTAAACTTTTTTTTTTTAGACTAGTTCTCTACACGAGAGAGGAGGGGGGGGGGGGGGGACAAAAGCAATGAGGCGGGGGGCAAGCGAGCGGGGGCGAGCACAGCACAAAGAAGGCAAACAAGCAAAGTGGCAGAATCAGAATTAAATATAAACAATATATCGATATATACGATGTCAAAATCCATATCGTGTTTAAAAAATATCTCGATATATTTTAAATATCGAGAAGCGTGGGTAAACCGAAGGCTTGAATGAAGGGCAATCTGGTGAAACGTAAATTCATTTAATAACAAATACATCGCAATGGATTATGTATAGTAGGTGGATCATGGTTTATGCTCTGATGACACCTAATTTATTTACTTTATATCGTCAAGACTTAAATCCTCATATGCACATTATTGCAGTTACTGTATTTGGGTGCGTTCTTGCAAAACTTAATTGTAAACTTTTCATGATTATGAGGTTTATAACTGACTAAAGTTATGATTACTGACTTTATATATTTGAATTTTTGATAGACTTGACGCTATTACATCATTATTACATACATTATATTCGGCGCTCAAGGGGAGAGATTGGCGCTCTGCACATTATATTCGGCGCTCCGCACATTATATTCGGCGCTCCGTACATTACATGCGGCGCCGGAGCGGAGAGATTCGCGCCCCGCACATTATATTCCGCGCTCCAGCGGAGAGATTGGCGCCCGGCACATTATATTCGGCGCTCGAGGAGAGAGATTCGCGCTCCGCACATTATATTCGGCGCTCGAGGAGAGAGATTCGCGCTCCGCACATTATATTCGGCGCTCGACGCACATTATATTCGGCGCCGGAGCGGAGAGATTCGCGCTCTGCACATTATATTCGGCGCTCCAGCGGAGAGATTCGCGCCCCGCACGTTATATTCGGCGCTCGAGGAGAGAGATTCGCGCTCCGCACATTATATTCGGCGCTCGAGGAGAGAGATTCGCGCTCCGCACATTATATTCGGCGCTCCGCACATTATATTCGGCGCTCCGCACATTATATTCGGCGCTCCGTACATTATATTCGGCGCTGGAGCGGAGACCCTGCAAACACGTCCACTTGGGGCCCACATGGGCCTCACTTGGGCTAGTTGGGCTTTGGCTGGGCATGGGCTCAGAGTGGGCTTTGTTGTTGGGCCCCACATGGGCATTAGATGGGCTAAACTCAGTGGGCTCCAGCTAGGGCTCCACAAGATATTATGTTTTTATATATATATTCAAAATTAATTATGTCAGACATGGATGCTTTTTTTAACAATAGCCACTAGGCTAGGGTCACTTTTTATATGAATATTATTAGACTATTAAGCTATTTAGAAGCCATAACAATTTAATAGTGGTCTGAAGCACTATACAACTTTCAACAGACAAGTTTGCCACAGCAGGTTGCACAAAATGTTCAAACCTAAGCAGTGCGCACTGTGTGCAGCGCACATCCGGAAAGCTCCACCCCCATCACTGAGCGAAAGAAGTTTGCCCAGCAACAATTTTGCCGCCTTGAGTCTGCTGTCCGTTAAGGATCCATTACGGTGTCGACTGGACAAAAGACAGGTAAGACTCTGCTTCAATGTATAATAAACAGGGGATGATTTTACAGTATGATGTATGTTAACCAAAAGCTTTTTTGGAAAGTATTAGTTAAGAGACCAGGGACTAGCTTTTCGCGAATGTAAACAATTAAACCTGGTTAAGCATGCGTTGAACAGACGAGTTTAATTTATCAAGTAAATATCATGCATAGCTTATTTTGAGTGGTTGATTTGAATATATTGTTTAGAAGGATTTGATTGCGAACTTGTTAGCAAGGCAGTCGAACAGCAGTTAGCAAGCTGTTAAAAAAAACCCTCTAAAATGTCCATTTCTCCGCTTTTACCATCTGGTGGCATTTTAATGTTTGCACTTGTTGCATTTACAGTTAAAGCAAAAACACTGATGAAAGTCCATTTGATTGTCAGCAATGTTTTATCGGCTAGGGTGTTGTGCCAATAAGGCACTCATTGCCGCCTGGATTTGCATCCCATGGCCGCGGGAGCACGCAGAGAAGCGGAGTTTAACTGCTGCACTACGAATTCACCTCTTAAATAGAACAAATAGCGACGTGGAAGGGTTTTCCATAGTAATAAGGGACTCATTTATCTAAATAAATATGTTTATTTGTCTGTTACATTAAGGCGACGTGTGAATTGTTTGCGTCGTTTAATATTGTGGATTAATCTACAGTGTTTTCCTAAGTTCCATATTGCCATGCACTTTAGCTACAAAGGCCGACTGATACAGGGGTTTTCCTACATTTTACAGCGCACACTCTCACCGTCTTCAAACACGATCGAGCAGAGAGAGAGCCCCGCCTGGCCGCGCGCGCGCACACTCTTGCGGTCTTCAAACAGCACGAGCGCTGTCTGGCTCTCTCTCCCTCGCGCATATTAATCGAAATCAATTGAAACACGATAGTAAACGGTTCGGCCTTAACAGAGAGATAAATGCTATCTTTCAAATAGTTTACTTATCAAATTGAAGGCTACTAAGAACAGATGGTAGAATCAGCCACATTAATACCAGCTTACCAAACTATATGATTTGCAATTGTACTCTAGAGTTTGTCATTCCCGATCCCCTGTAATCATAGCTAAAAACTAAAGTGCTTTTTTTTATTTTCTATTTTTTTAATATAGAATAATGGAGTGTTCAGAAAGAACTAAAAGGAGTTAAATATCAGTAAAAGTGGAGGAACATTTGCGTCTCCTTGAAAAGGAGTCTATGATTGATGATTTGTTGGCACATGACTCTGAAAACGAATACCAACTGGATGATTTGTTAGAGCATACTGAAAGCAAAGATTCCATGGACACTTTCTAGGATGCTTGTGATCAGAACTGTTTTGAGAATTCATCAATTGATTTAGAAGATGAAAATTCCTCAGATTCTTTTTATGATTTTAACATTTCCTCATAGACACAAGATGTTGAATTGCCTCAACTTCAAAAGATTTGTTACAGAATAGTGGCACATCTCCAGAAAACAAATAATGTCAAGTTGACTCAACTAAACTTTTTTTTTTTTTTTCTATCACAGACAACTTATTTTCAGTTCGTACTGTTATTTACAAAAGTTGAGTCAAAAAGAAAAAGCTAGGAGAAATTAGTACTAAGATTTTTTTTGTTGTTGTACGAGATTTTTACAGTGTTGATTTTTGTATGGTGCATCCACCCTCAGGTCTGTGCTGACACCTGCACCGCCTCCATCCACCCTCAGTTCTTCACCATCATCTGCTAGGCCGACACTTCCACCACCTCTGGGTAACCTGAGATGGCCTGATGTTTCAACCCATCACCACGTCACCATGTCACCAGAAACCTCTCAAAGACAAATCAGGGGCAACATGTTTGTTCGCATCTTAACACTGATTGAGGAGATGAAAGAGACACAAAAAATCCAGGGGAGGATGTTACAAACGCTTCTACAACAGCGTGGCAACATCGGCACCACCTTCTCTTCTACCCCCAAGGGTTTCCCCCTAAAGACAGTTAGGGATGTGGAAATCATGGAAGAAAAACTGGCAAACCCAAACTTCATGTCCGAACTGGTATGCATCTTAAGTCTAGGGTAGTGCAACTCAATTAAATTTTATTGGGGGGCTTGCAGTGAATTTGATCTGAAACTTCCCAAGTGTGCTCACAACTTTTTGACAAGTTTTAGATAATTAGTTTATTAAATTAATAAAGAGACAAAAAATACCTTGAGATATGTTTGGTAATTGTACCTGAATGAATTTAAAGTTAATTTGCTATATTTCAGATCAATATATTTGTTTTCCTTCATTTTAATTAACACTAACTTTATTCTCATCTGAATTATAAATACTTTATTTCTGTATAAAATAATACTACCATTAAAAACATTTGATTTTGATTTTTTAATCAATGTAGTGATGCCCCTAGCATTTCGATTCAATACGAATACATGTACCGTTCCATGCCTAGCTCACACCCATGCTTCTGGCAGTTCTTTCATGTTGAGTGGTTTACTCCAGTGAGCAATATACTGTAGATAAATTTGCTTTGTATTGCCTTTGTTCCCCCTCAGGTTGCAGCTGTGACTGACATAGGAGGGGGGACTGTTGACGAGGCCACAAAAAGGATGATGACTTTTCTCCTAGACCATGGCCTATCCAGGCAGTATAACTTTGTGGGCCGAAATGGGAAGAGAGAGTTCAAGGCCTTAAAACTGTATGAAGTAATATATGGTAGGTGTGCATGTGGATAATGTTTTAAGCTGTACCCATAATAGAAAGGTGTCACAATACCCTAACGTTATAAACATGTCAATTTTAAATATTGTGAATGAAGCGTTTGTTGTCCTGGCTGAGCAGTGTGTTCGCACATGTCTCTCAGTTGCTTAGCTTGTGTGTTCAAGAGTGTTATTTCTAATAATAATCTTAATTTATATAGCTCTTTTTTTAACGTAGTTGTCTACAGTCCTGGCTGAGTGTTGTGTTGGCACATATGAATTAAGTCACCGTTATATTTTTTTCTTGAAGGAGGCTTAAAGAAAAACGCCATGACCAGCCAAATCACCCGTAAAGATGCCGAGAAGGCGGTCTCCAAGTGGCTCATTGGTGCTAGGGACCGGGGGGGTAATAGACAGGCCCGACAGTCAACCCCTCAACAAGGACTTCAGGCTTCAGGCTCGTTTGAGGTGGAAAGAAACTAATTCTGTTTGTGACAGTGAGGGAACACTGTGCAAAAGCATGTTGTCATAAATTTTACTTAAATAAAATGTAATTAATTCTATTACTGGTATCCTTGTTATTTTAGCTTGTTTAACCCAAGGTGTTCGGGTCTGTGAGACCCATTTTCAATGTTTGCTAAAAGAAAAAGTTACGCTATTTATTAACTGTGTCCTCCTCCTAACTGGGCCTGCTGTGTCTTTTCTGTGTGCGCGAATGTTTTTTTTTCTGCACCTGCTATTCACACACAAAGTAACAAAATTGTTACATTTCAAGCACTTTCACCTGTTCTAAATAAAGTTCTAAGAAATGAGCACCAATAATGATAAAAAATCTTGTTTCTATTTTTTTTTTTTTTTTTTTTTTATAATTGAATTTCCATGTTTTCTCACACACAAAAAAAAACTATCATATGATCATAATTGTTATCTCACAGGGGTAAATGGCGAATAAGAACCATAAATTATGTATATACCGTTGGTAATATTGAGCTAAAGTAAACATCTGTTAACTATTTTTACATAAATTGTTGTGGCTGTATTGATTTAAAAGCCTAATAATGTGGTGGGTCCACCAGACTCGGGGATATTGGCTGTGTAACAAAAATATTAACATCTTACAATTGTTAAAGAACTGTATGGACTGACTATAAAATAAGAATGAAAATTTGAATTTGTTCAAATTCCAATTCCCCAAAAATAATAATAATAATAATGGTTATACCCATATGGGTATAATAGCAGGGACCCATAATCAGCCAACATGGGGCCCAGCTAGTGTGGGCCCCAGATGGGAGAAACCTGGGATGCCCAAGTAGGTTTTAGCTAGGGCCCATGTGAAGCCCACCTTCAGCCCATCTGGGCTTGCCCACATGGGGCCACCATGGAACCCCCGGACAAAATTAACTGGGCCCCATCTGGGCAGCCCAGATGGGGCCCACTCACCAGCCCATATCCATCCCTTATGGGCCCCACATGGGTGTGTTGACAGGGGAGATTCGCGCTCTGCACATTATATTCCGCGCTCCAGCGGAGAGATTCGCGCCCCGCACGTTATATTCGGCGCTCGAGGAGAGAGATTCGCGCTCCGCACATTATATTCGGCGCTCGAGGAGAGAGATTCGCGCTCCGCACATTATTTTCGGCGCTCCGCACATTATATTCGGCGCTCCGTACATTATATTCGGCGCCGGAGCGGAGAGATTCGCGCCCCGCACATTATATTCCGCGCTCCAGCGGAGATTCGCGCTCCGTACATTATATTCGGCGCTCCGTACATTATATTCGGGGCCAGAGCGGAGAGATTCGCGCCCCGCACATTATATTCGGCGCTCGAGGAGAGAGATTCGCGCTCCGCACATTATATTCGGCGCTCGACGCACATTATATTCGGCGCTCCAGCGGAGAGATTCGTGCTCCGTACATTATATTCGGCGCTCCGCACATTATATTCGGCGCCGGAGTGGAGAGATTCGCGCCCCGCACATTATATTCGGCGCTCGAGGAGAGAGATTCGCGCCTCGCACATTATATTCGGCGCTCGAGGAGAGAGATTCGCGCCTCGCACATTATATTCGGCGCTCGAGGAGAGAGATTCGCGCCCCGCACATTATATTCGGCGCTCGAGGAGAGAGATTCGCGCTCCGCACATTATATTCGGCGCTCGACGCACATTATATTCGGCGATCCAGCGGAGAGATTCTTAAATCTTTTTGAGATGCTTTTTAAAATCATTACAAGTGTTGTCGAATGACTCTTTTGATCTGTTTTTGTTAGTGAATCAATGTTAAACATATTTAATAAGTGACAGTTCAACAGAAAATCAGCTGAAAGCATCCAGTCATCTCATACCATTGATGTCAATGTTCAATTTATCAGTATTGTAATAAATATTTGAGAGATTATTGTTGTATCTGATTGTATTATCCTATATAGAGTGATAGTCAGTGTAAAAAGAGCAAATGGGAGAAACAGATGAACACAAAACATCTTAACAACCAAGTTAAAGAGAGGATAGACTTTATTATTCAAAGATGTGAAGGTATGGTTTGAATACTTTGGCTCCTTATGTTAAATTAAGTTTTTTGGAACAGCCATTTTTTAAACCCTAGTGTTTTCATTAATGAAAACAAGTAGCCCTCAGGAAACATTCAGAACATCTACATTCCTGCGAGACACTGTTTATTTGAGGGAACGATTTTATGCAAATGTTAAAAAGAAATTCAATTTGTTAGGGTTTACAGTCAGACAGCTACCACAAACTATGACCCACTGTGTAAAGACAAATGAAAATGTGTAAAATTCAGTTCTCAAGCAAAGATGAGAAAATCAATAAAGCTAACAAACTGAACACAAGATATATAACAAATGTTATTAGCAATAGGTGCATTCATTTTTACATTTAGTTGTGCTTTGGAGTAAGCACTGTTTGCTCATTGTTACTGTGTGTTGCAATATGTAGAACAGACTACACTTTGTCCCCAACTCGAGAGGAAATTGGGTGGAGGGTGTATGATCATAGTAAGTAGCTCTCCCATAACTTTTACTAATATTTTTGCACAACGTTAGCTATCAGCAACCACCTTTAAAAACTAGGGTGCATGTCTCCTACCTGCAGTCCAACGGTTCCCTGTGACCTCTGCCATTTCACCTCTATGTGAAGAGGATCTGAAGCCGTGTGAGGGGGAAATGAAGTGTCCTTCAGGTTAACAGACAACCTTTAATACTTAGCTACACTGCCACATTCGTTAAACGTTTAACAGAAGAGTAGAAACAGAAGGATAAATGCACTGGCAACTTTCCATTAATTTTATGGATATTTCCGTTAAGCCTAAAACACAACGTAAACACAAAAATTCAAATATAGGTAATACTTGTTTTAAAAAAAAAAAATATATATATATATTTATACTGTACTTGTGTTCTGTTTTATATTTTTCACAGCATTTAAACGGTGCAATAATAATAATTTTAGATCTTAACATGCAACTACTTGTATTAATTGCCGTTAAAATGTCAGATTCTTCTGATTTTCTCATTATGGTTTTGAATGTTAAAGAAAGTCTTGTTCATATTTCATATTTTGCATATGAATTAGCATGAATTTAACTGGAAAGTTTTTTTCTTACTTTTCTTATATCTTATCTTATTATCTTTTTATTTCACAAAACATGAATTGATGGACTGTGTGTTGTCGTGTGGATTACCTGTAGATTATTGTGATGTTTTTATCAGCTGTTTGGCTCTCATTCTGACGGCACCCATTCACTATAGAGCATGCATTGATGACACACTGATGTTTGCACAATTGTATGCAGCATATTTTATGGCTACTATATATCCTGCATGCCTGTTCTTTATCTTTTTTATTTATTTGCAACAGGGTAAAGGTGAGACTCTGGGTTGTCGTCACTAGTCTTCTAAGTAACCAAGTAGTGAATTTGATGTTGTTGTATGTTACCTTTTAACTTTTTCCTGTTTCATGAATTATTTGGTTTCATAACCATTCTAAACTTATCTGAAAAGCCTGCATTATACCAAAATCATTAGTATTTCATAAAAATGATTCACTTTGGGTTTAGATGCATTAAAAAACAGGGATGGCAGGGTGGCTTTGACTCTATATTTGCATCTTGGCTTTTCCATTATGTCTTTTACTCTGATTCCTGGAAACAACTAATTACAAATATATGTATACTCAGAAACTTGTTCCCTTTAATATATTTTTTTCTCCCAATAGTTGCTAAAAATCTATTTCTCAGCTGTAAATACATGAAGGAGCATGCCACCTACATAAATCACTTTCTCTGGTCTGATAATTGCCATATCTGCAAGAAGTGCATTTATTCATTACACCCTGAGGAAAATTGAGTTACTTCAGCGCCTTCATTAAAAGATGTGGTTACCACAATGCTGTGATTCTCAGGACAAGAGCATAAATGCACACATTTCTAAAAGCATCTGTCAATGAGGTACAGGGACAAGTGTTGAGGGATAGTAATGCTCTTAGGGATTTAATCTACAGTACATTACTCTAACGCCTTTTGGTAATTACATTGGATGTAATTTCAACTATTGTTTTGAACAAAACTGATTATTTTGGGTTGCTTGGCGGTTTTAAAATCTTCAGAACATGCCCTCTGTTATCATTATGCATATGACGTCGAGAAGATGTTATATGTACTCAAAGCGTTATGAGGGAGCAGTATGGAGAAAAAAAAATAATGACAAATATATTCGAAACAAAATGAAAAATAGTGCATTGTATTTACAGTGTTCGCATTTCAATTTCAAATATTCAAACATTTCAAATTCAACTTGAAAACAAACTCATCTTCTGAAAGTGGACAAGTCATACATAATTTAAAATCAATCATCACTCTTGATTTCACCAACATTAAAAAAAACTTGATGCTTTGGCAAGGCTTTTGCTCTATTTTCCTTTTTCTACTGGTATATATTGCCAATTTTGCTTGTCCCAAAACAAAATAAAAAAATTGACAAGCAGAAAAAAATCTCTTTACAACAGTTAAAAATGTCTTTTGATAACGTTAATAACAGTTGTAATCTAGGACATTGCATAAAAGCATGAACAATTGTTTCCCTTTGAAACAAAAGGGACATTCCGAACTAACTTCTGGATTTAAAACAGAAATAAAAGAGTTTACAGCAATGATACGAGAGCTTATATGAGAAGGGTCTGGCTGCAGACTTGCACTCTCAGACACTTGTACTTCTGCTAGTGACATCACTTGCAGTCTTTTTTTTTTTTTATTTTGTTCTATTTATTGATAACTGTTTGTTTGAATCTCTCAACATTTTACAACAGTAGCCAGGTGGTGAAGACAAGAAAAATTACAATGTCACTTGCAATCAACACAAATCGTGCGTGATGCCAATGGAGACATGACGCTGTGGTGGTGATTTTAACGATTACACCTAATTTAGTTCTATAACGTACAGGGTCCTGCAAGGAAAAGACAAGACCAGCAAATCCGTGGCAAAACTCAATATGCTTCTCTATATTGTTAAAATACATACAGGTACGCAGGTGAGCCCAGAATAAACGCAACGCAAAGTTTCGCGTAAAGCATTTTTCCATATGAATTTTCGCAAGAATTGCTTTGGAGGACACAAGCTAACCTGTGCCACAGAAAGGAGGCAACCAGATTGTTTACAACAAGAGTACATCCTCATATTTGGAATCAATTATTTTCATTTTTCCAGACATCCCTTAATTTTTTTTCACACACCCCTTTCCAATTTTTCTGTTGAGTTACATGATCACCCAACAAAACACCTAAATATTTAATTCCTCTTGTACCCCAAACTATCCCATCAGGAAGGTTTGGTTTGCCATCAACCCACTGACCAACCAACAGTGTCTCACATTTTGTCCAACTGATTTTATCAAAGGATAACGACATAAAATCTCTAATTAATTTAAGTAAAATGTGTACATCATTCTGCCCACTAATAAAAACCATCACATCATCAGCTTAAGCTGACAAAACAATGGTATGTTTTACAATTGAGTAAACATAAGCCACACAACTTTTGTCTTATTTGTTGTAACAGTGGTTCAATGGCCAAATAATATAGCATCCCAGATAAGGAGGATCCCTGTCTTATACCCCTTTGAAACTGGAAAGGAGCGCATAAGCCACCATTTATCTTCAGTACACTCTCAACTTTACTATAGAGTACTTTGACCTTGTCTATAAAATCTTGACTGAAACCAAAAGCTCTCAAAGTCCCCCACAAATAGGAATGTTCGACTCGGTCAAAGGCTTTTTCTTGATCCAAAGAAATCAAGTCAACGTCTAACTTTAACAATTTTGAAACTTCTAATACATCACAAATTAGTGAAATTTTATCAAACATTGATCTACCACGAACACAAAAGGTCTGGTCCGCATGGATGACCTCATCCAATACTCCAGTCAGTCTGTTAGCTAAGGCCTTGGAGAGCACCTTCAGACAAGCTGTCATTCAGTACCTGTAATATATCCACTCCCAGCTCCTTCCAGAGTTATTTATAAAAATCAACTGGGAGACCATCCACTCCAGGAGCCCTCCCAGACTCCATGCCTTGAAAGGCCTTATGCAGCTCTCCCAAGCTCAACGCTCCTGAAAGAGCTGCATTACCCTCTTCAGACATCTGGGGTAAGGAAGTGAAAAAGGCATTTCCTTCATTGTCCCCCGACTCAGACTCACTTCTGTATAGATTCTGATAAAAACCAACTACTCTCCTTCGAATATCAACAGGTTCTACTAGCAACCCCCCATTCTCAGAGCGCAAAGCTTAAATTAAACGTCTTTGCCCATTCTGATAAAAATTTCGGAAGGTGCATCCATTTGGGCTATCCTCTGAAATCTTGACCGGACCAGTGCCCCTTGTATTCTATACCCCAGGAGATCATCTAACTGAGCCTTTTTCCTTAACCCAATTTCTAAATATTGATTGTCTCCAGTGGATTCTGCTAACTGTTGACATTCATTTATTTCAGTTTCTAAATTCTCCAAAGATCTTTTTATCTCTCTAGTAACATTGTGAGTGTACTGCTGACAGAACGGTCTAATTGGAACCTTGCCAAAGTCCCACCACTGTTGTACTGATTGAAATTTGTGCTTAGTATTTCTGTATTCCTCCCCAAAAAAAACTAAAAGAGCCCCTAAAAAACTTATCACTCAACAGAGAAATATTAAAATGCCAGTAAGCACTTCTAGGTTTGAGAGAGCTTAACATGAAACACCATTGCACCATTCCATGATCTGAGAAGCCTATAAGAATAATTGAACATTTATTAAAAATATTAAGATGAAGCTTAAATCCATAAACTCTATCCAATCTAGCAAACGACATTGCATTATCTCTTGTATGAACCCATGTGTATTGTCTCTCAGTTCCATTTAATTGCCTCCAGATATCACATAGTTCATGCGTCTTTGTTATGTGGATGAGCCGTTTTTGGGAAGACAAATGAAGTTCAATGTGGTTTCTGTCTAATATGTGTTAAGTACAATTAAAATCACCCCGCCAAAAAATAAATACTCTACTACAGTTTTGCAAGATAGAACATAATAGGTCTAAATAAACCATCCTTTCAACTGCAACAGTTGGAGCATAAACACAAATAAAAACAAACACATTATTTTCGAAAGAAGGTCTTACTTTTAAAAGTCTGCCTTTAATGATTTCATCAACTACATATGAAACTGGACAAAAACTTTTTGCAAACAAAACAGCAACTCCAGCTCTTGTTGAAGTATGATGGCTCAGTACAGAAGTACCTTCAAACTCCCTCGCCCAATCAGCAGCATTTTTTACATCACTATGTGTTTCTTGTAGTAGGATATCATCTAGGTTCTTCTGTTTCATCACTTCATTCAACATGGCTCTTTTCCTAATGTTTCTGGCACCGTTCACATTCAAGGTAGCCAGGCTCGGAATGACGACCCGGAAGTGGCCCAGAACTGGATTAAAGACTGTATCAGGCCACACATGGGCCATAACCGGCCCAAATCTCAGCCAGTTAATCAGCCTTAACTGGCCCTGATCTGGGCCAAAATAGGGTTCATTATTGGTGCCAATTCTCAGCCTTAAGTATACCAGAATCCCCAAATCTGAGCCACACCTGAGCCTTAGCCCAGACCCAACCTAGACAGCAAGCAATGTCGGCCCAGATCCGGCCCGAAAGGATTTCACGCGGGCCAGATGTGGGCCGGATCTGGGCCAACACTATATTGCTGTCTGGGAATTTTAATATTTCATATCATTACCTTGTATATTACGTAAGTGAACCCAACACCTGCGCACTTTGGGCCATCATGTTTCCAAAACAGGTAGCACGAGGCCCCAAAGTCAAAAATAAAAAAGTAAAAGAACAAACATAAAAAAAAACATGAGAAAAAGAAAGATTTACTCGAGTAAATCCACCCACGCTCACAACAGTCCACTCGCACCCAACACTAACGCCGGAAGCAGAGAGAGAGAGAAGAAACCAAAGAAAACGTACTGCACACACTCCACTCACGTTAACACACTTGTTAAACCACTCTTACGTTCTACAACGTAACATAGGTGTTTTATTGTTGTGTGATCCTCCTTTACAAGGACGGAGCTGTCATTGAGCCATAGTTCTGCTTCCTTGTGGAAAGGTAAGGAAGGTTTTTGCTGTTCTCTGTCCTTTATTCGTTATACACCCCATCCATGCAAGTTAAAGAACTATACTGTTGTTAAGATGTTTATTAATGTATATGTGTGAATATATTTGACGAATGGTTTCTTAATGGTAATATTAGTTTGTTTTATAAATTGCATGGCAGAGCATATTTTTATGTATACTGTTGTGTCTTTGAGCTTGACTTGAGTTTTGCGTTTTATTTTTTCACTGTATATTTACAAAAAAAATTAGGCAGCTGTTTGGCAGAATAATTTTGTAATAAACACAGAAAAACTGACAAACTGTACATTTTAATTTATAAAACTCATTTATAAACAAGAAAGTCTGAACCGTAAATTCAACAACACACACTGCTACTAAAATCTGTTTTGTCTCTTTAACATATACTGACAGCCACCGTAGTAACACAGGTGGTTAAACGCCACGTAAAGAATCAAAGTTCATTACAAGCAGCGATGAACTGTTAATAAACAGGTGTGTGAGTCATTCAAGGAAACACAAAACACTGTTATAGTAACACACATGACACTTCAATAACGCAACAAATATTCATTGAACAACGGAAGATGTGACGTAAAGCCCTAATGTACATACAAATCTGTGCAAATGTAAAGTGTCACACAAGGAATTCTAGGAATATCAATTAAGGACTGTAGATTATATATATATATATATATATATATATATATATAATTTTAATTTAGTAATTTACTTAAAAATGATCAAGAAAACACGTACTGTTCCTGTAAACACTCAACAGGTGATTTATTTAAACAAGCAGTTTATATTAGCTGAAGTATTCCAAGATTTCCTTCCAAAGTCGCAAATTTAACTTATGCATAAAAATACCATTTCCAAGTCAAAGAGAATAAAATCTTCACTTCCTGATGAAATAGCCTTCTAAATCTAAATATATGAATATATATATATATATAATTTTATATATAAGTTTTGATATATTTATGGTATTAAATGTACAAAATATATTCACAGAACGTGATTTTCGCTTTATAACCCAATGATTTTTGGCATTAAAGAAAAATTGATAATTTTGACACTTACAATGTTTTGTTGGTATTGCTACAAATCTCATTGGATTTACACATCGAATTTCGAGTTTGCAGGTATGAAACTCAATTCATACAAGTCTAAAAGGTTGAAATCCATTGCTATAGAGCATTCTTGGTGGTTTCCATTGCATTGTCATGTGGTGGCTTTAGTGCATTGCTATACAGTTACTAAATGTTATGGGTGGTTGATAGGTGGTTATTTACTGGCCAAAGTAAAAATCTAATAAAATCAAATAATGCTTTATGGTATTCTGGTCTCTGCATATAGTTCAGTTATCTCTCTCAATACAAGTGTATTTTATTTATTTATTTATTTTTGCCTCTATTTATCATCCATCAGGTGATTGCATCGAAAATTACAAGCACTCCTCTGGTCAACAAGCTCTATAATTTTTGCATTTATCATTCAGCTCTAGAGCCTAAACAGCAAAGGACAAGATGTGTTTTAAAATGTGTTTTAAGATAAAATGCTTTAATTGCTTCCACACTAAACGCAATGACCGCCACAGCAATAAAATGACCAACAGCAACTCCAAGGCATCAGGGGAGTCCCCTGTAAATACTCTAGCCTCACAGCCAAACCTGAGACATGAGCAACAAAGCAAACAAGACTGCAGTGAAACTGTGAAGACAACTGGATCCAAACGAGGACAGGCTGAAGGTATCCCAAAGGAAGATGTTGTTGTGCTTAAAGAGTGGAGTTTTAAGACCAGTGAGTCATCAATCACTAATGGCAAAACAGGTCAAATGACAGCAAGACCTCAACCAGTCAATGCAAAAGAGCCAATCAAGATCTTTGTGTCTGAAAAGGGGGACATGATGGATAGAAATGACTCACTGGATAGGTCACTGGATAAACGCAGAGAAAGCAACGAAAATAGTACTAATAGATTAAAGAGGAAGAACACAATGACCCAAGAGAAAGACTCAAGGAAATCATCAACCACTTCCTCAAAAAAACTAACATTAAACAGGCCCAGAAGAAAACTAAAAAAGGACCTAATACCGAACCCTGAGGTCTTCCACAAGATTGACACACATGCAATCAACGCTGGAAGAGAAGTGAGAGAGATCAGATGTCTTATATGCATGGCTTTATTTTTGGAGGAGCGAGTAGTTAATAGGTGTTTATTTGGATTTGTAATTTGCAGCTCAGAATCAAGAAGATCTTTTCGGTGCAAGCAATCACCAAGACAATCACAGAGGGGGCATGTAGTGATTTAGACAAACTACGTGCCATCTGGATCTGGCTTTGCCACAACATTGGTCAGTCTTTCTCTCACACACATACTCAAGCACAACAATTATCTTCCACATCAGCAATCAAGGGTTTGTTTCTTTTTTGAGATTTACTTATTTGATAATGTCCTTTTCCTCTGACCAATAAAAGCTTGGTGTACCTCAATCCATGATACTGCAATGCTACTGCAGGATTCAATTTATATACAGTATATTGGCAGTGGTGTATTTGTGCCTGGAGAAGTGGATATACTCTTAATTTACTTCATTTTTAAAAGACCAAGCAAAGGATAAACACCCTGTTTTACAAACAGTGACATGTAAAACTGGTCTTGCATATTTAGTTCACTCCAAAATGTGACTATAAATGCAGACATTGAGCCAAAAACTCATTATCCAAACACCAAAGACTTACAGCCATTTTAGACACTTTCAAAATTGGAAATACAATTTTAAAAATACATGAATTATGTGTCCATCTTGGTTTCCACAGATTTGGAAGTATTTCATTGCCTCATGTTCAGAAAATATTGAAAATCTTCAGAAACTTTTGAAAAGATTCTGGAAATTGACTGAAATGTTTTACTTCTTTTGTTGCTTACTTTGCAGCCCTAATGGGAAGTCTACTGTGCATGATGTTTATGTAATCTTCTCTTATATATCATTTAAAATATGCTTCTGTTATTAAAACCATTTCCCTTTAGAAAAATTATGAATCATTGTTGCAGTGCAGAGACAGACAGTAAGATATGTCAGCACTGCCATTACGTGATCCATTTAAAAAAAAAAAAAACTGCAGGTTGCCAGAATGGTTAGTGGTAAAACTTGAAAACTAGGCAAACATCTGCTGTGGTAACACAAGTTACTGTAACAGATACTGTGTTTTACTTACAGAGTATGATGTGAATGGCCTTCTGGGCTTTTCTGAGATGGTTTACTCTCCTGAGCAGGTCATTTCGACTGGACGAGCTGTGTGCTCTGGTTACTCCAGCGTCTGTTTACAGATGTGCAGGTAATACAAGCAATTTATCCAAATGTGTCTGGTGATTTAGAAATATACACACACAATTTGGACACTTTATGCGATTTATGAAAGTTATTGTATTAAATAACAAAATATCAAACTGAATGGTAAGACAGAAATAGTACAAAAACACTTTTTTCCAGAAAATAATAAATAAATATATTTATTTACAAAACTTTTGTGAATGACATACAATCCTGTAATTATCAGACAAGTAGGTTTACACTTTATTTTAAGGTGTCCTTGTTACAGTGTAATTATACATTTAATTATAAATACATAGTTACACATTTTACTGAGTAATATTAATTAACTACATGTACTTACTGCATGGTTAGGTTTGGGTTACGGTTAATTGCATGTAATTATGCATTATTTATTACAATAATAAGTACATGTAACATGTAACAAGGACACCTTAAAATAAAGTGTTACCAAAAGTCACTGTAGTCTGATTACAAGTATTTATAATGTAACAATTTATTTACAAGTACTTCATTTTTGGAATCTGATTCCATCTAATTGGTTACTTCCCCATCCTGCTGGAAACTTTTATATAGTCTTTTCCATCTTGTGGTAAAAAAAAATCCCCCCGCCATAATTGCAATCCCATTTCAGAAATTATTAAATGGTTTAGCAAAATGTACAGTAGAATTTATTGCCTGATTATTTGGTTATTATTAGTTGGTAAAAAGAGCAGTGAGAAAAAAGATGCTGAAAAAGAAGTTAAATCAAATCAAATGATTAATTCTAATACAGAACTAAACTCTTTTGTCATGCAGGCACATTGAATTTTAACGGTGTGGTTTCTTAATTACGCTATCTGTTTAGGGAAGCTGGTATTGAGTGCA
Source organism: Carassius gibelio (assembly GCF_023724105.1). Lineage (NCBI taxonomy): Eukaryota > Metazoa > Chordata > Actinopteri > Cypriniformes > Cyprinidae > Carassius > Carassius gibelio. The sequence goes on along the minus strand of NC_068409.1, from coordinate 17,232,195 downwards.
GAGAGGTGTCAGGCTACGGTAAAGGTGCAGGTTACCGGCCGGGTAAGAGTTACAAGAACACAGAATCCAACCACAGCTGGAATGCAGTGTGTCTGGAAGGACAGTGGTACCTGTTGGATGCCTGCTGGGGCGCTGGATATGGGGACCTAGACAACAGAGCCTTTATAAAGAGGTGAGACCGGACCACAGAACAGACCACTTCAAGAAGTCTTTGTAACTGCATTAGTATCCAAAATATTTCCGATGTACAGTTATATACAATGCAAATGCACTGACCATTATTTCATAATGAAAATGATTAAAATTTCAGATATGAAGAGTACTACTTTCTGACCGATCCAGAGACCTTCATCGACTGTCACTATCCTGAGGAAGAGGAGTGGCAGCTATTGGAAAGCCCCATTAAGGTTGAAGAGTTTGATAAGAGGGTGCTGAAAAAGCCTGACTTCCACAAACTAAACTTAATTCTCAATCACCCTAAAAACTTCCTTATAATTACAGGTAAATCAAGTTTAAAACACACATACTATTCTCTTAGACATTAGCTTTTTGTAATCATGTTTCATATAGTTTTAAATAAATGTTTCATGGCAGAATAATAATAAATAATAAATATAAATATAAATACATATTTTAAAATTATATATAAAAACATACTATATTCATTCATAAATACCAAGTTTTTGATCCACACCACAAAACATTGCACAATCTGAATTAACCTTGCCTTGTCATAAAATGTCAAATAATTTGATACTGACCAGATTTGATCAAATCTTGAAAATGGGTTGAATTGACCCTAATTTTCTATACTATATGCCCCCAAATAAAAACATTTGACTTCGGAAATCCAAACACAGTCATTACAAAAATGGTATCAATTACATTTTTAATATATTCTTGAATTAACTACTAGATGACTTTAATGTCATTGATCCATCAGTTGAAGTATTGCTGTGACTAATTGACATCTTTTCCATCTGCGTGTCCCAGAGAACGGCGAGGCGACGGTATCGATGAGTTTCCCTCAGCTCGTCCATTTCACCTATCGGATTTCCCAGCTCAGCGGCAAAAAACCACAAGAAGTGAGCAAATCCATCGGCTTTCTCACCAGCACGCAGCAGAGCATGAAGCTACGCCTCATGCCCCCAAAGCCTGGCACGTATGAGCTCGAGCTTTTTGCTCGAGCTGGAAACGCAACCAAAACATACAACTGGATCTGTTCCTTCCAGCTGGAATGTCCATCACCCAAGACCTCAGAAGAGCTGCCCGAGAATCCCCATGTGTGCTGGGGCCTGCAACCAGATGCAACGAGTTTAGGACTCGAGCATTGCAATTATGGGAATGACATAATTTCACTAGAGTCTGGATCCTTCAGGTTGGTCTTAAAGACTACTAAACCACTTATGGTGTTGTGTGAACTGAGCCACAAGAACCTGGATAAGACTTTAGCCAAGAAGTGCTTGGCCATTCAGACTGAGCCTGACCAACTCACATGCAGCGTTCTCTGTCCTTACTATGGTTACTACCGTCTGGCTGTGTTTGTAAGGGACTGGGCGAATGAAGCAGACAGCTTCGAGATAGCAGGCAACTTTCTTCTTCACTGCACAGCTGGTATTGTCAACCTGAATGAGCTTTTTCCCAGTGGCCTCAACAGTTACTGCGGTCCTGGTATCAAGACTATGGAGGCCGGCCTCTTTGAGTTCAGCCATACAGAAGCTCTAGTTTACACACAGCAAGGAAACTGCGACATCACCTTCCAAAACCGTAAAGATATAGATCTCCTCTGCGAATTAACTAAAGAGCAGGGTGATCAAGCAGCAAGTCAAACCACCATTTCAAACCATATCCTCTTCACTCACAATGGGAGCAAAGTCACCATAAGCATCAACCTACCCGAGTCTGGAGTCTACAAGCTTGGCCTCTATGGAAAAACATCATTAAAACAAAAATACCCCCTGCTGTGTGATTACATCCTGAAGAACACTTCTATCAACAAGTGGCCTCCATTTCCACGCATGTACGGAGCCTGGAAGAAGGGCAGTGTGCTGTTTGAACCTCGTGTGGGACGGCTAGACGCCTCGTCCTGGGTGAAATTTCGTGTACACGTCCCAGAGGCCCGAAGAGTGAGTGTGCTCAGAGATGAGAGTGTGGATCTACAGCTCAGTGAGAGCGGGGTTTGGGAAGGGAAGGCATTCACAGGCAGAGGACCAGAGCTCCACCTTGCTGCCAGCCTGAGCGAGGCCTCAAATACTATGTCCTTCCTGATGACCTTCAGTGTGGTGGAACCAGAACATGAGAAAGCATCTACAGCTCATGCACATTAATATCAAAAGCATCTATGAGGCTAGGCTATGTCATGAAGCCCTATTGTGACTAGTTGTGTCCCAAATGGCACACTATATACTCTGCACCATCTAGAGTATGACATTTATGAAGGTTATTTTGTCATCCAGATTTGGAGTCTGATAGACTCCTCCCTTGGCTACGTAACTTGGCGACAGTGCAATACATGACATTTCCAGTATTTCATACTTCATTTTGTTTTAGTTTATTAAGTGCATCATCCTGGTTTTTGATGTGCACCTTTTCTTTTCGCAATACGCGAGCCGACATTATCGAGTATGTCACCCACTTTGCAAAAGAGAAACAAAAACATGTCGAACATCCAAAAGCTTTCACTGCGTGATGAAGCCTATAAGAATACAGTTAAAATGACCCCTTTAAATCAAGTTAAAAAAAAAAAAATCCCTGTATAGTTTTTTTGTTTTAATTTTTAGTTATGTAATATCACACAAGCAACAGCTGTTTTCCTAAATATTAGAGCGGTAGTGTGAATGCAAAGGTGATACAAACAAACAAGTTAATACTGAGGGAGTTACATTTTAGACACAATATTTTCTTTTGTTGTTGTTGTTGCAGGGCCAGAATATTTGTGCCTCTCAGAGGAATGCTGCAGTGTCTAATTCCTGAATGAATCTTTTTATGAACAAATCATTTGAGTGAATGATTCAGTGATCCTTTTATAAAGACTATCCGTTGATTTGTTTAGAATTTAATCAGCCGTTTTAAATGAATCGTGTGAATGAATAGGGACTTTAAGCAACAGCCTCTGGTGGAACGGCAACAGCGACTGGAAGTTTGCTGTCACACCGCCGTAGCCAAGAACGTTAAAATCACTAAGCAACGGTTAACAGGACAGCGCAACGCGGCATTAATTCATTTATTGACATACAAAAAAATGTCATTTAAAAAAGCAAGAGAAGGATTGCTTTTGGCATTAAATTACAATCTTTTGTCAGAAGATGAGTTTTTAATATTGTATGATGTAAATAAGTCTAAAAACCTAGATTTACCATGTAAGCAATACTTGCCTTTTAACCTTGATTACATGGAGGAATGCTTAAATGAATTTCGTGTCAGAAAATGTCACCTGCTCTGCTACCAATTATGGTAGATGTTCTCGGGATTCCCAATGAGATCATTTGTGATCAGACAATCATAAACTGATGCAAATTACAGAGTCATATGGCATAAAGCATAACATTTATTTAGATAATCTCTCCCGTTGTAGCGACTCCGGCAAATCAGCTGTTCTCCCGTAGTAGACCGTTAAAGTAGAATGTCACAAAGTAGCAGTTAAATTCGCGCATGCGCAATACAACGCCAGAATGGCGTTGCCGTTCCACCAGAGGCTGTTGCTTAAAGTCCCTAATGATTCAATGAATCTTGCCAACTTGCAAACACCTACTGTTGGTTTTGGTGGCATTTTTTTTTTACAAATCCATAATAAACCAAAACAAGCCAAAGTATCATCACAAAAACACACTCTGCAAAAAATCGTTGAATTTTCAATTAATAATAAATAAAATCAATATTGTACACCCCCAACATACTTTATATTCAGCACAGCCTCTCATATTTTATTATTTCTTTAATAAAATAGAACACAAATAAAACATTTTAATTAAAACACAAAGTTTTATGAAAAGGGAACCATCTTTTGTACACTGAAACAAATTAAAAAAATCTTTGAGTATATTAAAATTCAAAAGGTATATCTGTTAAGTCCATTTCACATATAAATAAATATTATAAAAATCATAAAATAAAATCATAAATGTTATTATTATTTTATAATAACAGTTATGCAACTAATTGGTGTATTTGCTGCAATTAAAAAGATATGTATAGAATAATTCAATTGGAACAAATTTATACCTAACTGACAGTATTTTATGTAAATATATATTTAAGTAGATACAGCTGAATAAAGCTCTGCTTTAATTATGTAGAAATATGTGATTGAACTCATGGTGCCTTCAGGAAACTTCTGCTTTGGGGGGTCATTATTACAAATTGTCAGCCTCATTTCAGTTGGAAAGAATATGGAATATGAATAAAAATGTATGCATGATATGTAAGGGATAATGTATTTGCATACGGCCAAACAAACAGGGTAAATTTTATTCATAAATTAAAAATATGGAAGATGTTTATTTAAATCACTATGAAATGCTTTTAATGTGTCTTTTTATTGATTGTATTTTTGAGTAACATAATAGATACTAGAACAAGAATATTACCTAAGATATTATCAGTGACCCTTGAACTAACATGCACAGTTCACTCCTCAACTCATTGCTTTGAAACTTTCAAGGTTGTTGCACTTACAAGATGCTATAAAGTAAAGGAATGTGAACTTAGACCTTAGACCTTAGCACTATCAAAACAATAACAATCGCGTGGTTTGATGACGCTAAGAGCGTTAAGGAGCGTGGGATGATGGGATTTGTAGTCTTCTACCCAACTGCAGACTGTCATCAATCAGACGGAAAAGATAAATCATGGATTCAACGTGAGCTCAACGATTTGCGCGAGTAGATTACATACAAAGTCAATGCAAAGACGAGATCAGACTATGGATCAGATGCATCCTTGCGTGGGTCTAGAGATGCGATGCCCTGCGTTTGGCGTGTATGCCCCATAATACTATTTCTTATTGATCTTATTGATCATTATAATAAAGAATCAAAACAACTCACCTGTCGAGTAAAACAAGTGAAAGCAGCATCTCTTTCTAGTTGAAGTTTGTTGCGAAGCTTCTTCCGCATTTGTCCACGACACTGTTGTCATGTGTTGTCAAAAGTGTTCTATGATAAGTTGAATATCCTACTTAAAGAGTGTGATACTAACAAAGAGATAATTTTATTAGGAGATTTTAATATAAACTGGAGTGATAACGCAAAAAGGAAAGATCTTAAACGTGTAATGAGTAATTTTGATTTTCAACAGGTTGTTGAAGGGCCGACTAGGATTACTAATTCTTCAGAAACACTCATTGATTTGGTCTTTACTAATAGGCCAGAAAGAATAAAGAAATCCTATAATCTTGTTACCGGTTTATCCGACCACAATATGATATTGATCTTGAGAAAACTCACAAAACAGAGATTTAATATAACCGCAAACGTTAATCAAGAACATTATAGAGTTCCTAATGGACAATTAACTAATCTTGAAAATACAATTAAAGAAATGAATTGGAATGAGTACCTTGCAAATACAAATGTGGATGATAACTGTAATAGATTGATGTCCGAACTTCAAACAACTATACAAAGTTTTATGAGTAAAGTTAAATATAAACCAGGCAAAAAAAAATTATCTACCGTGGTTAAATGAAAACATAAGGTTACTCATGAAACAAAGGGACCAAGCTCTTAAGATGGCTCTCAGGAAGTGTGTATGATTATTTCCTCCTGAAATTGTTCAAGGGCAAAGGATGTCTACGGAATGGACACAATATTTATTAAAACTCATAAGGAGGCACTCATTCCTCCTATTACAAAAATTATTAATCAGTTAATCATTGATGGAGTTTTTCCAAGTGCTTGGAAAACTGCTACAATTACACCAGTGTATAAATCAGGTGATCATATGACTATTAGTAATTATAGACCCATCAGTATTCTTCCATCAGTATCGAAAATTGCCGAAAAATGAATCTCTGAACAGATAACATTTCATTTAAATACTACATTTTTTACATTACATCCAATGCAATTTGGCTTTAGGAAACATCATTCCACTGAAACAGCTAATTGTTTTCTTTTGGAAAATATAAAGTCTAAACTTGACCAAGGAGGTCAAGTTGGGGCGGTCTTCCTTGATTTGAAGAAAGCTTTTGAAACAGTAGATCATGAGATTTTAATAACAAAGTTATCAAAGTTTAATTTTTCATCCAGTGTCATCAAATGGATACAATCATACCTTTTAGATAGAAAACAATGTGTTCGCATAGGCCATAAAACTTCACAAGTAACTGATAATGACTTGGGGGTACCGCAAGGTTCAACTTTGGGTCCTCTGTTGTTTTGCCTTTATATTAATGATCTACCTGAAGTTTGTCCTTCTGCAGTAACTTGTCAGATGTACGCTGATGATACGGTTATATATGTACATGCAAAAAACAAGAGGCAAGCTGCCAAGGAACTATCAGCTACTATGGTCAATATTTCTAATTGGCTAACAAACTCTTTTGTTTACATCTTAATACCAGTAAATCTGTATGCATGTTCTTTTCAAAATCAGCAAATAAAGATCCCGATCCAGAAGTTACTGTAGCAGCAAGAACACTGTCAGTTGTACAGGAGTTTAAATATTTAGGTATAATAGACACACAACTGACATTTAAATCACAAGTTAAAAAAGTTGTAAACAGAATTAAATTTAACTTGATAAATTTTAGGCATATTAGAAGCAATTTGACCACAGAGGCCTCAAAGTTTTACATCGATGCCATGATATTGTCGCATATGAACTACTGTATGACCAGCTGGACGCAGACAGGAAGCACTGCATTACAGTCAGTAGAAACAGTTTATAAACGGACTTTGAAAACTATGGATAATAAGTCAAATTCTTTTCATCATTGTAATATTTTAAAGAAACATGGTTTTTTAAACTGGGAAAATATGGTCAAATTTGCTGATATCTTGCTTGTGTATAAAATGTTCCATGGTTTAGCCCCCCCTCCACTTAATGAATTTGTTAAACAAAATCTTAATGCATCCACCAGAGCGACTTCTAGAGGTGATTGTAAAATATCATATAGGAAAAGTTCCTTTGGACAGTCAGCCTTTTCCTACCGTGCAGCGCATACCTGGAACACAATACCTACAGAAGTAAGAAACATTACCTCTCTCACTGCCTTTTCAAAAACTATAAAACAGTGGTTGCTTGACAATCAAATATGTTGTCATAATCTGCAGTAGTGCAGTTATTCACTCACAGGTTGATATATCCTATGTGACTTTATTGGTGCTTGTTTGATGTTGACTGTGTCTATCTAATCGGTTTATGTTTTTAATGTGTATGTATGCAATGTTTTTTACAGTTTTATAATAACAACCTGCCAGGGACTCCAGATGAAAATTAGTCTGTACGGCTATATCTGGCTCATTTACATTTGGACATTGTCTTTATGTTTATTAATGTGCATTGTCCCTTTTAAATAAATAAACAAACAAACAATGTGGTTTCTACTTCAGTAAAAGGCGGTAACAGAGTAACTGACGAATGGGAATTTTCTAATGATTTACAAGTAGTTGAAAACATTAGAGATATTGTTAGTAATCAGCTGGACAAAATATATAACACAAGCCTAGTAGTTTTTGGATATTTTACTGCAAATATCTTACAAACTGTACCTTTAAGTTATATTTCAACAAAGAAATATTCAGATGTGTGCAGTGCATTTTACAGTGGATGAGCACTGTTTCCTGGGACAAGAGCCTACAGTGCCGGTGTTCTGACAAATAATGCTGATTCTCAGTCTGTAAGTATGTTTTCACATTTAAAGAACTTGCCACTGATGATTCAAACGCGAGTTTTGAGCATTGTAGAGTAACGCTTGTTGTTTGCCGTTTTTTCGATCACAAATGCAAACATGGTTTTAAGTTAACGCGAAACACAACGCAACGCATAAAAAGACAGGAATAAGTCATTATAATCAGTAACTATGTCCTCACTAGATGCAAAAAATGTCTTGTTTGTAATGGGTTTTATTGGTTTTGTCTGGTCATGCCAGGAGACGGCATCAAAGTCTGGTAAGTGTCATAACATTTCCGTCACATGCTTGAGGAATTCGGCCAATCACAATGCACTAGATAGCTGGCCAATCAGCGTACACCTCACTTTTCAGTTTTCCAACTACATAAACACTACTTTTCTTTCATTTTTGTGCCTGAAAACAGGGAAAAAAGGCATAAAAGCGAATGATTGACAGTGATATCCATGGGTAGAGATGCTGCTAGAGAGGCTTTTATCAGCAGAGATGAGAAGTTTTAATATTATACATGCAAAACACACAGTTTGGCTCTTTCATTTGCTGTCTGCGGGCACTGATACAGAAAATCACTGATTACGGTAACGTTGCTGTTATTTGTGCAGTTACATCCTCAGCTGAAAACCTGCAACATGTGTCTTGCACTTTTACCTTCAATCTATTGTAAAAATAGAAATATTTACAAGTTTAAATTATTTCGAAATCATCACATTTTATTAAGAAATCACATATGAAATAAAAATAGAATAATATGAAAAATGACAAATAACAATGGAAACCAACTTTTCATGAATAAACAGTAATATATATATATATATATATATATATATATATATATATATATATATATATATATATATATATATATTTTTTTTTTTTTTTTTCCGCAAAGACATCGTTTATTTGTGTTATTCTGTGGCTTCCATCAATAATTGCTATATTCCTACAATTAAATAATGACCTACATGTGTGTTCCTAATTCTTTAGATTGTTATGACATCTTGGCACAATGTACTATATTAATTTTTTTGTGTGTTTTACCTTTATTTTGAATTGTATAATGCATTGCATTGTGTTCTAGAGTTAAAAGTCAGGAAAATGAATGGCTCATGTCCTGATAATGAGCTGCTAGTACATCTGTTACTCTCCTGATTTATTATTTACAGTGGATACTGTGTACAGCATATACTATACTACATACTGAAAATAAATATACTCTATATGGAGTATTAAAAGTAAAATCCATCATCCCTGCTGCAGTTGTGAGAAGCATGACTTTTCTCTAAATGCCCCCCGGCTTCAATCCAGAAGAAAATGTGTGGTCAACATCTGCAGGAAGGAAATTGAAAAGCTGAAACCCAAGAGGTCATTTATCTCCCTCTACACCCCTCTGATCCAGACTATCGAATGATACGAGAACGCAATCCCTCCTGAGACACGCACAGCCTGTTTATTTCTCACTACATTGAATTAAAAGCACCAGATTTAAACCTCAAGACTCAAAACTACATGATATAACTCATGCAGATCTAATTCAAGCAAATAACCCAAAGCATGATTGCATCATATGCTGAGCTTGCCGTTTCACAGAAAATCACAAGGTCACGGAGAGTTTTGGGAAAGGTCAACGCTGTAGATGTGCTTTCACATTGTCAGAGATTATTCTAACAGCGTCCCACTTCAGCATTATCAGTAAACGCTTCGCTATCAGACATCCATAATCAGTGAAACCCACCAGCTATGAATATTAAACCTCACAGCTACTCGAAACGGATACATGAAATTTGATTTATAGTAGAACATGCAATAAAATACAAAATATCAGTTTGAAAATCTGGAAAGTTATGATCTGAATTGACAAATTCATTATTGGTAGATGACGATATCAGGTCAGTTTGATTTTCTTTATTGAATTGAATTGCTATATTTTTTTGCATTCCTTGTTTTTATTTGACAATTCTGACTTTTCTTCATGCATTTGTGACTTCTTTTCAGAATTGAAAGAAAAAATCAGAAACTGCCAATTAAACAATCAATATTTTTTTCTTCCGTTTTAATTTCTCCTTTCAGAGAAACCTCATGCTTTCAGATGTCATCCATATTTACAGACACACAGATATGACTGTGGTTATTAAGAGAACCTGCCTTTCTGGGGCTGAAATACTGGTTTTCTGTGTGTTTCCAAAATATTAGCTAACAAAATAAATATCACGCAAAGTTCAACTGTCAGCAATGGAATCCCTTTAATAATAATAATAAAATAAAAAGGCTAACTGCAACTTTTTATTTCACTATTCAGACTTTTTTCTTACAATTGTGCTTTTATGTCTCAGTATCGCATGCTTATATTTTTTAATTTTGCATTTATATCTAGCATTTTAGAGTTTTTATACACATTAAAAAAAAATAACATTTAAAATGTGACATACAATTTCAGAATTTGAAAAGTCTTGCGACAGAAGATTTTCTTGAAAGAAATGAGAAAACATCTACTGAGATTAATCGCTTTCACGGGGGACTTTTGTTTTCTTTTTTTACACACACACACACACACACACAGAGAGAGAGAGAGAGAGAAAGAAAGAAATTCAGATCAATATTTTTTACATATTTATTTATTTATATAGCTATGTAAAAAGCTGCTGCTCATTATCACAAAAAAAGGAACACAGTGCAAAATCGTAAGTAAACAAAATACTTGAAAATCATAATGAAAACTGAAAATGTGATAATAAAAGATCAAGTTCAACATTATAATAAATACTTCATACTGAATGAAAAGAAAAGAAATTGTGGATGGAATGTGCCCAGTTCATTAAATGCCTGAAAGAACTTCAGAAAGCAGGGCCGTGCACAGACCTTTTGAGGGGCATGTGCTGAAACTGGAAAAAGGGCACCCCCCCCCTCCCCCCTTTTATATCAAGATTATTTAGTAAGCCTGCATAAAAGGAAGAAATGGTCACATCTTCATGACAAATTCAATAACACAAAATAATAGTCTCAAAAGCTTTAGATTTATTCACGATTAATAACAACCATAATAATAATATTAGATAATTAGATAATATAGATAAACAGGGTTTTAAGGGCTTCTTTAAACCTAATACAACAGCAACCTTCTGTGAGCCATGTATCTGGCAAAAATGTTATACTGTGGTGGACCAGGGATGTTGCTCTCTTGAAGGTCTCTTATTCACTACACTTTCCCTAAAATAAGCCAGCAATGAAAAAATAAATAAAAATAGTGTGAAAAGTACAGTTGCTGTGAAAAGCATTTCTGAAGGATCACGTGACACTGAAGCGCACTGAACTGGAGTAATGATGCTGAAAATTCAGCTTTGATCACAAAAATAAAATCACATTTTAAAATATATTCAAATAGAAAACAGTTACTATTTAAAATTGTAAAAATATTACACAATATTACTGATTTTGCTGTATTTTGGATCAAATAAATGAAGCCTTGGAATGAATCATGAATTACATTCTGCATGATAAAATATAAAGATTTCAGTGATCTGTAATTTTTTTTTTTAGTTACTACTACATTACTGTAGTAAAACCATGTTTTACAACATTTTATACAGAGAGTATACAGAGAGTATATCATAACATGATTAGCCTAAATGTTAATAAATTAAGTCTATCAGCAATCATGAATCAAAGAAGAAATTTCTTAGAAATATATGTTAGGTGACGAGGATCACTCGTCGCTGTGTAAGTTCCAGTACGAAACAGCGCGGGGGCGCACCTGTTATGATTTCCCGACTGTAAAAACAAATTATGTTGTTGTATTACTTATCAATATATAGTTTTTGACCAGCGAATGTGTGCAAATGTGATTTTTTTTCTGTCCGTCATTAAAACGGCGACGGCGCCTGCCGCTGCCGGCATTACATTACATTTTCATCTACAGGTTACAAACTAGTTTTTTTAGCTATATAGACGGAGCGCTCAGTTTTTCCTGTGGTAAAATGCATTTGGCCAAATTAGCATTTTATAAAAGATGAAATGCAACTGTATGCCCAGGCTATTTAAGTGTTGGCTATGTATTGGCTATGACTAGATGGCAAATGCTAGCCCTCTCTCTCAGGCGACGTCCCGCATGTCTGAGTCAGTGAGTCAGACATCAAATAAATAAAATATGAGCCTTTACAGACATAATGTTCAGTAGTACTTATTCAAACAACAAGATATTTATTTACCTTCGCAAAACTGTTCAGCTCAGCTGTTGTCTACTGTGCGGCTGCTGTGGAACTTCAGTTGATTCGATGAATATAGAGGGGGCGGAGTTATCAGCTTACTGACAGCTTGAAGATCGAATAAGATTTACACAAGCTCGTTTTAAGAACTTTAATTTGGTAAAACAGACAGACAGGCGTAAAGGTGACCAATAGCATTGATAAAAAAAAAAAAAAAAAAAAAAACACCACCAAAAAAAGGGCACTTCGGAGTGTAAGGGCAAAAAGGGCCTGTGCTCTGCACAGGTTGAGCCCTACCTGTGCACGTGCCTGTCAGAAAGACATCATTAGAAGTTCTGATGCACACAAAAACATCAGACTGTTAGGGGCTGCAGGTCGAGACGTACTGATATCAAATAAATAGCTCTGACATTGTCCTTTAAAAGTGAAACATCTTGTTGCTCGTTCCAGAGGAGCGTTGTTGATTTGGATCTCATGTATTAAGCTCAGATGAACATTCAGAGGTCAGAGAGACACTGGACACTGCTGAGGCCAATGCAGTCCGACTCTCATGCTCCTCCAAACACAGATTTACTGGTGTGCGTTTATCTGAGCTCCTCTAAACCGGTGTTGTTATTATTGATTTCAATGTTGTAAAAGCTGTAAAAAAAAATACACTGAAGCTGTATAGAATGTATCAAAATTATATATTGAAAATAGTATAATAAAAGCTAAGGTTCAATATATTATTAAATACTATATATAAATAATATTAATTAACATTTTAAAATCAAAAAAGTTTTATTCAATATTAAAACACTGTTTAAAAAGTAAAAAAAAATAAATAAATAAAAAATTATAAATTACAAAAGCTCATAACAAAACCTCAAAAACTTTACAACTATTACAAAAACTATGAAAATAATACAAAAAGATAATAAAAAATATTAATAAATACTAAAATAGTATACAAATTATACTAAGATAAACCTTAACATTAAAAAATATGTTAAGTGATGCAAACTATGCAAGTAAAACATTTTTAATTAATATACATTTTTAATTAATTAATTACGTTTTTTTTTTTACAATATATTGTACAATATATTGACATTTCAACCTCCCAAAATAAGGTGTGCAAAATACAAAACTAACAGAAATATATATATCAAGAAAATCTTCAAGCACCACTGATCTTCATCTAATCATAGGGTGAAAATAATCCACCATCACCTGAGATGGAGAAACACACACTTAGAGAGCCTCAAAATGCATGACTGGAAAGCAAAGCAAACGACTGTCACATTGAGTTAGGTGAAAGAGAGCTGTATTAACATGCAGCTTGTTGCATGGTTTCCAAAAGCACTTTATTTCACTAACCATGTAATAAACCGGAGAGGCAAAGTGGCCTTTGAATGTGCTTATATAATGGGTTAGATCTTTTGTGCAATGACTGCAGCTGAAATAACCCTATGATAATAAGAAGCAATATGCAATGTATGTGCTGGGCAGCAGGGGGCAGTAGCTCAATGAGCCAGAGCAGCTTGCAAAGACACTTTGAGATGCATAAACTTTCTGGTTTTCTGATTATAAAACGCTTGCCAAATGCACTTTCCTTTGCTTGTTATTTAAGTGAATCATCATGAGAAGCACACACACACTCCTGAAGCGCTCATCATAACCTTGTTTATTTATTTAGCAAATGGAAGGTCAAGTACAGCGGCGTTTGCATGCTGGCCACTGTCCACATTCAGCCTGGCTTGGAAAAACGGACATATGCACAGCTTATAAATAATAACGCTTCACAGTACTTCTGAAAGTAATTGCATAGAAAGTGTCTAGATTGCACTATAATGGCTGGGGAAAGATCTGTACTGTTACCTACGCTTGTCTTAAAGGACATAAGAATACTTATTAGCAATTTAATGACTAATATCTCAGCCTGATTGCGCTTGAAGCACATGTCTGATTGCATTTGGCTGAGGGCTGATTGCAGCCCACAATGAAAGGTGTGCAATAAGTTCACTGTTATGTTGTGCAAAAAAAAAGAGCGATGTTGAAATATTTATCTGATGGATTCAGGGATCAACACCGGCGGAAATATTCAACAAACGCAAGCGGATCAGAGGGGTTGCATTGCATTTGGTCAATGTAAATGCAAAATGTGTCGGCAGAGAAGGATATTCCTCATTGCACGGAGGTCAAGCGAGTTTGCATTGCTCATTATTTTCTCCTGACAGAAGTGCCTCTCGCTGTAAGCCCAGGGAAAGTTTGGGAGGAGGAATCCATCAGGCACAGCCAGGCTTCTCTGAGAGTGTGCCCGAGGCCTGACTGGATAGCCCTGACCACATGTGATAGACAGCTTACTGACAGACAGACAGACGGTCAGACCACATGCACCGGATGACGACTGCTGTGCATGAGAGAGAGAACTGAGACTGAATTCTGCAGATGATTAATCGAAATAAAAGAGAGGCAAAGAAAAGCAAGAAATCAGAGACAAAGAAGTATATTTTCTATTGCTGTGATGCATTCTGAACAGCATTCCTACATCTCCATCTACCCTCGTGCAATTTATTTAGTAGACAGCAGAACTAGTCTCAGGCTCAGACAGCACGACCATGAATAGTGTGCTCATTTAAATATAGGTCAATCACATATCACTCTTTGTATCATGTTTGTTAATATATTCAAGAAGGGCATAGAAAATGCAATTTATATAGTAAGATACAGCTCTTCTATGATGAGCATGTTTTTAAATAAATGTCCGGACAAACTGTTCTGATGGAGACAAAAGGCTCTTTAAAGGGGGGGGGGGGGGGGTGAAATGCTATTTCCTGCATACTGAGTTTTTTACACTGTTAAAGAGTTGGATTCCCATGCTAAACATGGACAAAGTTTCAAAAATTAAGTTGTACGTTTGAAGGAGTATTTCTGTTCCAAAAATACTCCTTCCGGTTTGTCACAAGTTTCGGAAAGTTTTTTTCGAGTATGGCTCTGTGTGACGTTAGATGGAGCGGAATTTCCTTATATGGGTCCTGAGGCACTTCTGCCGGAAGAGTGCGCGCTCCCGTATAGCAGAGCACTGAGAGCACAACAGACTTCACTGATCAGAGCCAGAGCGTCGCGAAATGTCACAAAAGAAGTGTGTTTTTGGTTGCCAGGGCAAGACAACCCTGCACAGATTACCAAAAGAGAAACAGCATTCAGGGACCAGTGGATGGAGTTTATATTTACAGAGCATCAACGGAGTTGTGCAAGTGTTTGTGTTTGTTCCCTGCATTTCGAAGATGCTTGTTTTACAAACAAGGCCCAGTTTGACGACGGATTTGCACATCGTTTATTTCTTAAGGATAATGCAGTCCCAACGAAAAAGGGTCACGATCGTGTGTTGAAACTGCAGGCGGTGAGTAAAACTGCTTAAAATATCTCTGTGTTGTTAACTTAGCTATCGGCGCGTAAGCACATCAAGTAAACAACATGCGATGTTGTCATCAAACTGCACTTTCCACATGTAACTTACAGTTAAAAAAAAAAAAAAAAGACGACAAAGTGGAACTTAGTCATTTTCCAAAACCGCTAAGCAAATATATACAGTTTCAGTACATACCACATAGAGACGTCGTTGCTGATGCTGCTCTCGTTAAATTTCAGCCTCTGGATCTGATTCTGGATCAGAAATATACGCTGAATCTGACTGTAAGCCATGGTTTGTTTTGGATGATGTTTTTTTCCTCATGGTAATGTCACAGCTTCCACATGCTCTCAACACAAAAGCCTACTCGTGCTCGTGATTCTTTAGCTCCGCCCACACGTCACGCCTCCAGCCACTCGTGTTTTTCCGGAAAAATCTGTACAGACTATTTTTCTCTTATGAATATAATAAAACTAAAGACTTTTTGGAGTTATGAAGGATGCAGTACTACTCTATAGGTAGTCAAGATTAACAGGATACTGAGTGAAAATGACCATTTCACCCCCCCCCCTTTAATAGATTAAGTTCTTGAATCATTGTAGCCAATCAGCAGTAAGGGGCGTGTCTGCTCATGATGTGGATTAGAGAGCGCTCAGTGCACAGGACAGGGACAGCAGATGAAAAAACAAAAGAGGGAAATTTCCTTATAAATTTCGGATTGGTTTTCCAGTGCTGGAGAGAACTCCAAGGAGAAGAAGGCCTTTGATCGTACGCCGAGGTTGCTTTGTTTCTTCTCGTTAGGTGAGTACCATTGGTTTTGCTTTGTTTCACAGAACTAATATATATGCTGGCTTTTGCTTGAATATGCTTTTTGTGTCATGCTCGCTTGTTTGTTCATTTGCAATCGTATTGTTGTTCCCTATTTCTATACACTATAAGCCTGGAGCATCTAAACCTCTTGGATTTTTTATTTAATTAAAAATAAACTAAAAATGAAACAGTGAAGGAAAGGTATAATTCTAGGTGGAAATTTGGAAAATGTTTGAATTTTTTTCAAATATTGGACATCGGGTGCCCATTTTCCAAAAGATGATGTGATTCTCAATTAATATGCTAATATGCTTATATGCTAAAAAACTAAAGGTTCCTTGTCTTGTCACATTCTTTTAAAAAATCATATGAATAACATAAATGACACCACATTTTGCATTAAATATTTCGAAATTAAGGCTGCATGATAAATCGGATGCAATTATCATGTGCAAATCGCCAATAATGCCGGTTCTGTGACTAGTAATAAATCTCCATCACGTGCTTTCAGATGAAGCAGCATTTCATCAATCAAATCAATCAGATTTCATCAAAAATTGGTGTTGCTAGTAACAAGAGGTCAAGATTTGGCTGGTTAACATACACCCTCTGGTTCCAAAAATACCATTCGCATCCATGAGACGTGAAATAAAACCCATAAATTAGTAGGCTATCCATGTGCAAAGATGGCCAGTTTCAGACTAAACCAGCTAATTAACTGCCATTGAGATGAATGAGAATGCTAACGCTATTCACAATGACCTGTTGCTAACATAATGTTTCTATCTGAAATCCAGATATATTAACATCAGTTATTCACATTAGAGAGATAACAGAATCTTTTTACAGACCACCGTGTCATCTGTGTGCAACCAAAATGGATTGCATTAATTGCCTGCTGAATTTTCTGTGAGCGATCTGAATAGCACGACTCATCTTGACGATCAATCTACGAACGGTTTTAATCACAAAGGTTTCCAGCATTTATGGGCCTTTTCCAGTTAGCAAGAGTGCTGTTGACATCTCTCATCCCTGTTTGTCTGTTCAAGTTGGTGCCGGAGTGCATTCCAATTAGCAGTTATGTAATGAGAGAGAGGTACTTCAACACAATCATCAAATAAAGTGATTTCCCCTCATCTCAAAGGTGAGCAGAAACCATTTTCTGCTTTGAGGAGCCGTAATATTCTTTACTCACCGTCTGTTTCCATTTGGTCCATGTATTGACCCACGTTACCTCATTCCAGCAGTTATTGAGCACAACCGCACATCTGACCTTGAGTTTGCTAAACTCCAGCAAACAGGTAATGCGTGGAATAAGTTATAGCACAATCGCTCCATCTGAGGTGTTTGTGAATGCATTCGATGCAGGAACGGGTTTATTGAGCAATGCAGGACAAAAAAAAAAAAGATATCAAAGAAAGGAATTTAGCTATTTAGTTAATGATAGAGAGGAGATGGTTTGTCATGCATTTACTTCAATCAAACTGTTTCAAAGCACAAACACAGTAATAAACCGTGAACTGTAGAAAAAACAACAACAATAAGAGGGTGATAAATTATCTTTGTGTGTTTGTTTTTGGGTGAACTATTACTTTAAGCTACAGTATGTGAAGAATAAGGAGCAGAACACTAATGCTGGTTGTTGGTTGTCCTGTTTTCTTCTCCAGATTTGGAACGGGGTTAAATGGGGTCACCGTGTTTTTATTTTCCAGTGGATTGGCAGAGGGACGGCTGGGGCAGAAGTGCCCGAGGTCTCAGGTGGAAGGGTAGCAGGACACGGCTCCCCAGAGGAATACAGGACAAGAGACACGGGCCGGGGCGATCAAGCTCATCTCCTTTACTCTTCAGAGTTCAGCAGAGTGGAAGTTTGTACAAACATCTCCAATCACAGGCGTGAGATTGCACACAAATGCACACAAAGAACAAATTTGCTTTTGCTGACGCACATGAGATGCTTTAGAAATGATACTCTGGGGATGCGTTTTTTGGAAAAAGTACCACTTCCCAGTATTCACAAAATAGCAATGGAAATAGCTTTTCAAGTTGGGCAGGTGTCACATATTTTCTTGCATTCTTATTGCCTTTTATAAATCTAATTCATCATATTTTATCTGATTGGAAAGTACACTGCTGATGATAAATCAATAATTAAAATACGGTGAACTCTGGCCCACAAATTATTATTATTATTTTGTTTTTGGTTTTTTTCTGAAGAAAGAGAAACATGTTTAGTGATGAAAACCCAAAATATTAAGAAGGAAACGAGATACATCTCTAGTTTCAGCATTAATTGTTCTTCACACATTCTTCTTTAAAAGAAAAGTAGCATCGTATTTTTGGAAAGTGACCCATTGAAAATGTGTACAATTTAACTATATACCCCTGGAGTCTCATTAAGACCCATGTAGGGACTTAAATATGAAGATGCCAAAGAGAAAGTTTCTTAAGACCCAATTTCTAAAAGGGCATTATGACATTCTTACTTTTATAGTTATATCTTAATACTTTGCGAGTAACAGTCCTGCAAAATTTGGAGGTAAAAACTTGAAAAGTGCATTTTTATGTAATTTGGCTCCGAATTTCAGTTGAATTTCCCCTTTACAAAAAGCGAATTACGCATATATATTCACCCATGACATCCCAATTTTTGTCTATCTTTCTTCAGAAAAAAAATATTAGCAAAATCAAAAACTTGAGCCAGGGACATTTCTAAAATTTGGTTGATTTGACACAGAATGAGCCTATTTGTATAACTCTGTATGCCTGTGTTTGTGCGACTGAGACCATACCTTACCATGAAAATGACTCCATTGCAAGTCACCAATTCCAATATGACAATATGACTGATTTTAACAGAATTTAAGTATTGTACTCATACTGAATGTAGGCTCAAACATGCACTAGTCTTCAACACCTAAGAGCAATGCCGGTGGAAAACCAGAATGATTTTATCTGTGAGGAGAGCAATCACGTTTGAACACCTAAAACTGGAAACCTCAAAGTCGCAATATATCAGAATGTCTACAAACACTGAAGTCTCTGATTTTTGAAGGCAGCATAGATATATCCTCCGCTGCCTTTGATATCCCAAAATCCTGTGCTTTTCATTCTGTGACGGTTAAGCCAAAAAATAAAGATGGCGTCTAAAAGTTGCGGTCGATGGTCAGTGTAAATATATGTTTATTATTAATCTTTGTTAATGCTAGTTAATAAACATACCACTGTACAGTACGTCGTTGGTATTGTTGGAACATTGTTGTAAAGTGTTATGGTGTTAAAATCAATAATATTACGCTTGCAATCATGGTGGTCTAGATATCAGCAATGACTGACTGCTTCCAAATCATTTGTGGTCAACAGCACTCATGCAAATGCCATAGTTATAAATTCAGCAACAGTTCACGTATTGGGATTTGGACTGAATTACCTTGAAATAAAGTACATAGATTAAGTACAGTCCGATGCAGTCATATGTTTAGATGTGTGCAGACTGCTAACAGATGTTTCTAATCATTGCTTGTGTTCACTCCGCTGTTTTTCAAAACACAGCTTTGGATTTGTATTTATGTAATTATGTAAAGTGCACAAAACTCAAAATTTCAGACTACTAGGGACTCTCAGTCTCCTCTACTGTATGTCTACTGTAATTGAAACTGCCTATTATAAAACATTTGTTTCTAATCTATTTCACGGCTTTATCTCAGCCTGGTACACTGAATGCTCTTTATATTTGTACATCCACAGACTATTTACTCTGCTGGGCTGGTGAAATATAAAAGTGTGTAAATGGGTGGTCTCATTAAATGAGGACCAAACCAGATTGTGCTCAGAACCCTTTTTTTTTTAAAAAGATGCATCAATATAAATGTAGGGTGTAATTGTCTTTTTCTAGCCTTTTTCAGTGTTTGAAAGCAGCACCCTTTTCTTTGTATTTGCAATTTGTGGGGTTTTAATCAACAACTCCAAGGAAGCACACAAACACCAGGTGATTTCAACAATGGTTTAAATAATTGAACGTGGGCGCTTATATTGGGTTACGCTTTTGAGCAAGAACTGTTTGTTTTAGCCTTAAGACAAAAAACCCCAGGAAAATTAAGTTGACATGCAGCATGACTTTGCTTTCAGCTTTGTCTCAATGTTTACAGCAATGAGATATAAATCGATCATAATTCCTTCTTCGCCGATGCTGGCTTTGGAAATAATGGAAGTTGTGTATGTGAGTTGCTCCGCTGAATGCAAACACACCACTGGGAAAAAGACAGACAACATCCAGAAGAGACAGATCTACAGTGCAGACGCGGCTAGGATGCTTTTATAATGGCAAAAGGTTTCAAAACCCTGCCAGCACACTGCTCAATCGTTTTTATTGATCGTGCAGGGATTTATAATCACAGTTTGGGATGAATTTTTGAAAAAAAAAAAATTAGGATGCCACAGAGATTACTCCATTTCCAAGTTCAGATTCAGCTTCTGTCAGTGCAGAAGTAATCTAGAGAAAAAACAGCACTGAGAGCTGACATTTCTGAACAAGTTATGAATATTGTGGTATGTTTACCATCTAACAGAACAATCTCTCCAAATGCTCATGGCAGCCTCTCTTTTTCTATCGTAATCAAAATGAAATGTCAAACATAAAATCAATCACATGACAGGTAAAACATAAGAGGACAAGCTCCTGACAAGCAACTGACCGGTCCATTACTCCAACAGAGGTTATAGATCATTATTACTATTTTTTTATTCATGTATGCATGCATGTATCTATGTATGCATGTACAAAGCAGTCACATATATAGTAAAAAAAAAAATATATATATATATATATATATATTATGCATATAAAAGCGCCATTAACAGACAGTTTATGAATTCAGTTACATAAAATTGCTTACTCACACTTTTCGATTGCTGCTGTCAGATCTAATACCGTTGGATGCTTCATCTTTCAACAAAAGTTTCTTTACACTGTGCCTCGTTTACTAAATAATGGTCTATGTTATGTTTGTTTAACAGGTGTGAAATTCTGCGTTAATGGTGGATTGCTTTACGGCAGCAACAAAATCAGGTGTGATTACGACAGTGAGTTCCGCTTACTTAACTGTAGGGGGCTCCAAAGTCCCCAAAACATACAAAACTGCATACAGTTGTTTTAAATAAATGCTCTTTTTGTACTGAGAACGAAGTTTTAACCTATCACTGCAGAAAAAATATAAACCATCACAGAAATTATAATGGTTTCCACTCCAAATAACATTATTAGGCTACAAACCATCAAACCATTAAAAATGTAATGAATGCAAATGGATGAAACTTCCAGGATGTTTTAATGGTACAAAGACCTCTTATATATGTCAAAAGATCAATGAAATATCATTCAATGAATTTTTCTTTCAGGGAGGAAAACTGCCATTACGAAAATTAACCATGGTTTTACTACTTTTGCTACACTAACCATTGTATTTGTAGTAGGGCCGGGACTTTAACGCGTTAATTGAGATTAATTAATTACACAAAAAAAATAACGCGTTAATTAAGGTTAATTAGTTACAGAAAAAAAAATCCCGCATTTTTTATAACTTATTTTTGCACCGCGGAACGTTTCTCACTGGATGAGTTTCGGCGGGACCGATTATACTGAAGCACCAACTAGCGTTCGAACATCACCACAGCACATGATCGAACCTCAAGTATCACCTCAACGCAAAACATATAGCAGCTAGCATGGACTTTACACTTAATGTTGAACTATGTATTATTTTGTTGGTGCAACAGTTTATGTTGAACTCTTTATTGTTTTGGCCAAGGTTATTGAGAGTTGGACTTAGTATGTTATGGCCTCTGAATCAACAGAGAGATGTTTTCTAATAGTCAGTGTTTCCAATGTTCTGAATGTAATTGACAGTATTGTGTTTTACTTAAAAAACACTTTACAGAAGGTTCCAGCACCTATAAGCTTCCTGAATTTCTGAAATGTAATATTTCTAAACTGTTTCTAAATATGCTATTTCTACACTTAATGGCAAAAATTGCACTGGTCTGCTAGACTTGGTTGAACAAAAATAAACAATATTTTGTTGCTTAAGCTTATGTATTCAGTCATTATTCAATGGGATACTATAAATCCATGTGAAAAAAAAAATACTTCTCACTGTTCTCAGGTCAAATATTTATATGCGATTAAAATGCTATTAATTTTGATTAATTAATTACAAAGCCTCTAATTAATAAATTAATTTTTTTAATCGAGTCCCGTCCCTAATTTGTAGTTAAACTGTTGTTATACCAATGGTAATCAGTAAGTCAAAAAAAAAAACTTTTAATATAATAAAACAATGTTTAATTTCGGTAAGGGAAGGAGTTTTGTCCTGGGCTTTGTGATGAAGGAGGCCTAGTAAAGTTCTCTGTAGATCTTAGTCTGGATAGATACCATATTGAATTCAACATACTGTAGATGACACGGATAGAATTGAGTATTTGCAATGGCACACACTTTATAATGGTCCTAGACAATGCAATTCTTTTTTTGTCAGCTAAACAATCAGTATATTGTTTCAAACAACAACAAAAGTACCATCCACTGAATGCACTTTATTTCTATAACTCATAACCTTGTTTTCATTTCTGTCAAAATTAAACATGGCGCTACTCTGATTAAAGTCTATTGGTTGATGTCTTGCTCTAGATCAAGTCTTATGCAAATGTATTATTTCCCTGTGTGAAATAAAAAATCCCACAACATCCAAACAAGCCTTTCTTGGAGCTCGGTGCAATAAATGCTCTTTTTGACATGAGAAAGAGTTAAAAGCAACAAAACTTGTACGTTTTGCAGTTTAAACGTGTTTTAATGGTAGACATTTTTTACTCATGACCCTGTAAAGACTTTTTTTTTCACAGCTGGCTTCTGCTTTTCAGGGTGAAATATGAGGCCTTTTATCCCGGGCCTCATGATGGAGGAGGTCCACTGAAGTTCATACGGTATATTCTACTCACAGGACACAATGGAAAGGGGCTCAACCGTAAAATATATGTCCCTAGTCGCTACTATCCAAGTTTGCCTCACATAACCACACTTTCTCAGATACTCAGCGGGATCTGATGAGAGCTCCTGGAGCCGATCGCTCCTCGGTGTGTTGACACATTACAGCCTTGCATGTCTACCGTGATGAAATGGTTACAGACCATAATTTAGGCAGGAGATGACGGAAGGTCGGACACCTGAGCGTCTTGACATCCTCATTGTGAGATGAATGAAACAGGTGCAGGCACGCCGCATGCACCCACACTGCACTCTGGGAAATAAAAGATGGATTTAAACGGTAAAGGGTACTGGGATTTACACGGTTTTTAAGAGTCATAAATGTCAGCGGTACAACCTGTCACCTTCTTTCATCACCGAGCCCAATTCTATTTAAAGCAGAGCGGAAAGGAAACAAATTGCAGCATGCATGTTTAAATATGCAGAGCTGTATTTCACACACATGGAAAGTTATAGAAGCTCATTTAAAAAGCTGTGAAATGACATTAGGCTCTTTGCTGTAGTTCACCGAACCCACACACACACACACACACACACACACACACACACATGAAGTCACAGTGACAGAGTTTATTCAGAATAAAAAACAGCATCCCAGATCTCTCTAGAATACTTCATTCCAGCACATATTCAGATAAATGCATCCAACAATTACCTGTGATGGAGACGTCGGTGGTGTATTACGATGGATCGCTGTGTGATGATGTGGATCAATGAGCGGTCTGGGATTGAAAATGGACAGATGAGGGCTGGAAAGGCTGTATTATAGCACTCTGCCCTTTCAGGATGAGGCCTTTGGCTTTTTTTTTTTTAAATGAACTCCTTTTAACACACCTCGGCAAATAGATTTAATTGATTTTCCCCCAGCACCATGATTATATGGGCTTAGTGTAAATATTTTGCGACTGGTCCAAAATGGGATGATGTGCTTGCTGAAGCAGGTTTCCAAATGTCAGCTAAAGCAAATGAATTAAACGTGAGCCTTCGAAACCTGTATGTACCTGTACCGCATAGAACATTTGAATGGTGCACAATTAGTTCAAATGACTTCTCGTGATGAATAATATAAATATTTGTGCTTTTTGCAGGCTAAAAATATGAATGAACGAGTGAACACATTTACGAATGAGGACTAAATTGAAATGAACTGGAACATGAGCTGAGGAAAAATGAAATTAAAAGAAAAAAACACCATAATTCTTGCTTGAATATGGGCGTTTTTATTTAATAAATCCAGATCTGTGTCTGGGATCTAATCGATAAACGTGTTAAATAGGATTGGAATGGAAAAGCTGCATTATAACTGGGCACAGGGCCAAGACGGGCTGCAGGATTCCTTCATGTGTGTCTCAGGATCGTGATATCCTGCGTAATTGTGTAACAGACCATGATGAAAGCGGCTGACTGAGTTTTGACACTCAAAATCATCTTCAGAACATCACTCAGCCCTGTGTATGAAGACCGACCAACAAGACATGAACTGACATTGTCATAGCTATAGAAATATAAATGGTTTGCCTCTTTAAGACTCTTTAGAAATATGCATATACAGTTGTACACAGCCAAGTGAAAACAAATAGATAAAGAAATGCAATCTGTGAAAAAATGATATGAAACAGTATATGAATCAAATACAACAAAACTGTAATGTGGCTTGTAGCTTGTCATCCTCGTTGACAGATTGCATCACCAGCATTCATTTCAAACACATTTATTTTTAAATTATGCACATTATGCTAATAACACAGTTTTTTTTTTATCTAATTATATATCTATGTATTTATTAGATCTATTAATTAAAGAGTAAATGTTATTCTGTGACTCTGTAGCACAAACGCAATCTCTGGGGTGTATTTGTTGCAGTAGCCAAAAATACATTGTATGGGTCAAAATTATAGATTTTTCTTTTATGCCAAAAATCATTAGGATATTAAATAAAGATCATGTTCCATGAAAATATTTTATCAATTTACAACCATAAATATATGAAAACTTAATTTTTCATTAGTAATATGCATTGCTAAGAACTTAATTTTGGACAACTTTAAAGATGATTTTCTCAAAATTTAGATTTTTTTTTGCACTTTCAGATTCCAGATAGTTGTATCTCATTCAAATATTGTCAATGGAGAGATGATTCATTAAGCTTTCAGATGTTTTAAAAATCTAAATTTCAAAAAAATTAACCTTATGACTGGTTTTGTGTTCCAGTGTCACATATTTAACATATATTAGGAATTATAAATATAAAATAATCTTTAAATTTCATTTTATTAAATTTTTACACACACACACACACGTTTTCGTTTTAATTTAATTATGTTATTTAATTCTGTTCATTTTTTTACCTTAACACTTAAAATTATATATTATATAACTTTATTATTATCAATTTTGTTATTATCTTACATCAGATATAGGCTTTAACATTATTTGTAGTCCGATACAAAAAAAAAAAACATATATATTTAATAGAGTTCTCCAAAAAAACAAAAAATACCTTGACCGTGCTAAAGCCATTAATATATATATATATCTTAGTGAATTAATGGCTTTAGCACGGTCAAGTTTTGACAAAATGTTCTTCCCTTCCTGAGATCCAAATAATCCCCCTGCCACAGTTCACTTGATTTACCTGGCCATAAACCATCTCTGTGTCGGACGAGGAATCTCTATAGCATCTCTTCTCTCTATGAATAACCAGTTCTCTACACTTTTGGCCCCAAGCATGTTTTTGACAAAGACACACACACACACCTGACTAACTTTTCCATATTTTTGTGCCAGTTTGCTCAAAGTTTCTGAGGCACAAAGGAACAGCAACAGGCTTGAAATGAACCAGCATCTTTTATTAGTGCCATATGATGAACCAAAGAATGTTCCATAATGAGATTCCCAGCCTTCCTTGAGAAACAACAAGAGCTTTCTTAGCAGCGTCTGGAGCGGGAAACACCTCCCTTGCCCCATTCCCACAACACCAGCCTTCATATTCATGATCAAAACCACAGGGACTCCTCATAAATACATCGTATTATACATAAAGACACAGTACTGGGCCAGGAATCAGCTGTGGCTATGCCACAACAATGTTGAGTCTCCAAGATCCCTAAAATGAAGTAGCTTATGTCCCAATAGCACATTATGAGCTCTGGGAAGAGGACTGTTTACTTACACCCAAAGCATTACCCCTCTATTATTGATCAGAAATAGCCTTCGTCTTCTCTTCAGTCAAGTTGAACAGAATGATATTAAATCGCCGTTTCCTCAAGGGGATCTCCAAACGGTTGAACTGATGCATGAGGAACTATAAAAGAAAAATTTCTCTCCACATTTAATCAGGAATTGATTTTGGAGTGCTAGAAGGTTATTTGGCTTTCAGAAACTTTAAGTCTTTTGAATCGGCTCCCCACCCCACAAAAATATGATTTTAGACTAAAACTCTCAATGAACAGCACAGTTTCATATTGACTCTGTGTGACACTATGTACAAATGTACAGGTAGGTTTCCCGCTGGCCTTTGTGTTTGACCAGCCACATTCATTTCTGGAAAAGTGCCTTCAGATTCTGTAGGTTTAACTGGTTCTTCCACGGAAACAGAGATAACACAATGAATTCAATGTTAGAGAAATGAGGCCGGCGAGGACAGTTTCCACAGCTCTGGAGCTGAACAGATTCCCGTTGGTCCAAAATCACGAGCATGTCAGAATAGATGTCCCGAAAGTCTTGAGTCTATTTACTGATCACAGTGAAGTAAGAAGCTGAGAAACACATAAATCCAGATGGGCAGCGATGTAGCAGCAAACGCACGAGCCGAGTTCTGCTGTGTGTCGAAGGATGCGGTGGAGTCAGACCAAAGCCTCACCTTCGCAGAGTCCTGAGGAGCGAGACGAGAAAGCATGGACAGTTTGGTTTAGAATGGGATTTGCAATCCATGACTACATTTGCATTTCCCCCAGAAAAAAAAATTAAAGTTTGGTGGAAGTTTGGTCATGTGCACATCAGGGTCGGATTTTTTTTTTTTCCATTAAAAGATTATATTTAACCCCTGGAATTTTCCAGTGCCATCTTTTTGATTATACTAAAAGTATCTATGAAAGCTTGTTTCTGCCACTGAATTTAAATTAATAAAAAATAAATAAATAATCTAGACTTTTTGACTTAATGCATTACAATATTGTGTTATTCCATAAAAATGCATTGTTACTTTTGTGTTATTTTAATTTTTTTGCCACCTGGGCTGGGCTTGCATTTTTGTTTTTTAATAACAAAAAAAAAGTTGGGAACTGTAAAGGCCATTCAACACCAAAACTGAAATTGATAAGCCTTGGGCTGATAGAGGTGTTTCTGTACCTCACTTCTAATCTCTCTGAATGCAGGGACAGGAGAGATGTCAGGAAATACATGCGAAACAATGTAACTTGTGTTATTTGAAAAAGTTAGTCAGATATTTTGTTGCAAACTAAAAAGTAATGCAATACAAGAAAAAGTAATCTGATTACGTAACTCACACTATTTGTATTCTTTACCCCCGAAACTAAAAGAACACCGTGATGCACTTCACTCTGAAACATTCCATTCACTCTTTTTATTCCATTTCAGTTTTATTAATCACACAGCCCTGGTTTTACTCCAAGAGACTCCCTATTTGCAGTTTCATACAGAGTTTCATACTCTAGAAAAATCGCCCCAATTTTGCAATCTCTCAGCAGCACAGATGAAATGGCTCTATATTTTGTAAAGCCGGTTCCTTCAGAGTCACACTACAATCAAGGCAGTTATAAACCCATCACCGAACTGCTCCCCATCTCTAACCCTCACCTGCGTAGGTTTGGCTGGGCTCAGAGTGTTCTGTTCTGTCTCCATGGTCACAAACACAGTGGTCCTCCGTGGCCCTCGGTCTGTCACAGGGATGAACCGTGGCAGTCGGGTGGGAGTGGGCGTCAAGTCCATTCCATTCCCAAACGTCAGGAGAGCGTTCTCTATTCATAAAACAGACAAGACGTCCACATCTTAGAGCTGCGTTCGACACTATTGACAATAACGTTCTTTTGCATAGACTAAAACACTTTGTTGGCATTAATGGAAGTGCATTAGCATGGTTAAAATCGTACTTATATGACCGCCATCAATTCGTAGCAGTGAATGAAGAGGTATCATATCAATCACAAGTGCAGTATGGAGTACCTCAAGGCTCAGTACTAGGACCGCTACTCTTCACGCTTTACGTATGCTTTATTGACATGCTGTTTTCCTAATTAATGTTCAGTTGCTTTGACGCAATGTATTTTGTTTAAAGCGGTATATAAATAAAGGTAATTTGACTTTGTGACAACATTTTCATTTGCAACTGCTGGTGTTATCGGACGCTTATTTGAATTCTGGTCTAAGCGGCGCTCAGTATTCTGCTCAGGCCGTGCTTCTGCACCTGCCTCTCCACATCCTCTCATTAACACACAGATGAGTGGCTTGACCAAACATCACTCTCATCCGCTCACATCGCTCTCTCCGAGAGCTGCCACTCGGCTGTCTGAGGAGTTACTTCATGTAAGAGATCTCTGTTTGAACAGGACCAAGCTGAATATTGCCACAGAGTCTGCAGTAATGATAAATCGTTATATATATATAATACATAAGGACCTTCAGGAACGGGACTGGAGGAGAGTGACTGAGAGGGGGCTGGATATCCATCAGAGATTCATGTATGCTTGTGGCTCAGAATAAGCTTTGCACTTCAGATAGCTCTCTAAATTTTCAAACGTCTGCAGCCTACTTGACGTCAGATGGTAAACGTCAGTAGAAGATCTAAATACAGACTGCTCATGGGTGTTTCTTCTTCTATATAGGCACAGTGAAGTATAAAAAAACAAAGCTGAATTTATTGTAATTTTTGTAAATTTTATTTGAAACAAAAATATCTCTTTGCAACATCTCAAATCATATTCCAGTCAGTGGTAAAAAATTATGGTGGTGGGAATGAAACATAAACTTTTTTTTTCTTTACAGAGTAGCATTTTATGGATTTTAGGTAGTTTATGTTGTAGTTAATCCTTTTTATGTAATTTGGAATAGAACGGACAATAAATATGTAATAGTGAATACAATTTTTGAAAAAGTAAAATGGTGAAATCTATAAAATATTTTAACTGCTGTACCATTCAAAAGTAAGATTTTTTTTTTATTAAAATACTTTTTTCATAAAAATTGACAAAATATTTTTTAGTTTAAATAATTATTGTTCCTTTGAACTTTCTGTGTATCAAAAATCTTGAAATCTAATCTCAGTTTCAACAAAAATATGAAGCGGCACAACTGTGTTCAACATTGATAATAATCAGAAATGTTTCTTGAGCAGTAAATTATCATAGTAGAATGATTTCTGAAGATCATGTGACTCTGATGCTGAAATTATGCTGAAAATTCAGCTTTGATCACAGCAACAGATAAAACATTTTTTTATATATTATTTTAAATTATATGGACCATTTAATAAAAAATCATTTGCACATAAAAAAAAAAAAAATGTCATTATATAAATAACAAATTACTATTTTAGCAAGGATTTTTAAGATATAAAATGTTTGAAAAACTAAAATGAAAACATGTGATCTTGATAACAGAAAAAGTTTGTTCTTAGGAAATCTTTTAGCTTCGATAAGCTTAGTTTGGAAATCTTTTATTTTTAAATATAAATCAATGCTTGGGATAAAAAAAGTGCACATAGTTGAAATACACCCATTTATTCTGTCATCATACATTTCAAGGTTAGTTTTAAAGGTTAAGCAAACTTTAGATTATTATTTTTTTAAAGAATTATTATAATTGTACAGTTCTTATCATAGTCATACATAGACAAACCTTGTTATTAAATATATCCCAATTCAAACCAAAGGCAGACAATCCTAAAGTGTGACACTCTTCAAATGCTTTTCTAACAGTATGTCCTGGTTCTGCTTAAGTGGAGAATCAGAACGCAAGCAACGAGAGACAGATGAGCTGATTTCTGAAATCTCCTGTCGTTTGAGAGACTGTTTGGTCTTCTGCGCAGCGGCGGTGAACGCTAGGTTGATGTGACATACAGAGAATGTACAGTATGACTAATGGTGCAGTGAATAGCTAGAGGAGACTTCATACTGTTCTGTGCTGCTGTGAAGGACATTCAACTTTAATACAAACTTTAAAGAATTATAAAAGTGTTTATGGGTGGCTAAAAGTAATTATATATATGTCAGCATTTCCTGTATAGAAAACGTCTCCTGTGGCCTTCATTTGTAAATCTGTACACGTTGTTTAAATGCATACAGTGTTTAAGATTCATTCCTGAATTTAAGGTTCAGAAACATCTGACTATGATAAATAGAGATGCATCCATACCAAATCTCTCAGCCAATAACGATAGCCGATTATTCTGAATAATATATGCCGATACCGATAATGATAGTTTTATAATGACATTACAATGTTGACTAACAGTAACCAGAGAGTCCTCCTGCCAGACCACATATCACATCGAGACTCATACATGACGGCTGACACAGATAAGGTACAGAACAGGAGCTTTGACTCACTGAGACAGACGTTGTTGGTGAAATATTCCAGGAACTCGGTGCACTGATCTTTCAGATTCCCGCTTGCTGAACACAAGCACCAGGGAGACACGTTGGATGTGGAGTTGTCCACATAGTTTGGTGTAATCGGGCTTCCTGTGATATAAAAAATGCATTCAGACATTTGTAATTTCCCATAATCTGTTCAATGCACAGAATAGCACTGAAATACTGCATAACAGATATATGGATTTCAACAATCTAAATCTAAATATAGACTTGATTTATGAAGACCTATAAATATTCTCCCTATTTATAGAGCAGTAATGAATTCTTAATCATGATTATATATTAAGAAATCTTTATATTTTAGAATTAAAAAAATAACTGAAAGTTGTCTCTTCAGCTCAAGGCTGCACGTATTCGATCAAAAATACAGTAAAAACTGTAATATTGTGAAATATTATTAAAATTTAATATAAGTGTTTTCTGTGTGAATCTCTGTTAAAGTGTAATTTATTAGTAACTGTATTTTCAGCATCTTTACTCTAGTCTTCAGTGTCACATGATCTTCAGAAATCATTTGAATCATAAAAATTTGAAATCATATTATAATATGCTGATTTGCTGCTCAAGACATATTTCTGATCACTAGCATTGTTGAAAATAAATGTGCTGCTAAATAATTAATGATAATAATAATAAATAAATAAGGGTAATTATGAATAAAAAAAAAATAATAATTTTCTTTGATTTCTGAGAGATCATGTGACACTGAAGACTGAAGTAATGCTGCTAATTGAATTAATTAATTACATTTTAATTTAGCTTTGCATCACAGAAATAAATTAAATTTCTAATACGTAAAAATAGCAAACAGTTATTTTACATTGTAAAAATATTTCACAAAATTACATAAATGCAGCCTTGGTGAGCAAAAGAGACGTCTTTACTCTTAAAAATCTTAATTTCAAACATTTGGCAGCCAGTGTATAAACATATAGATTTAATATAAGACAAGTATGTGTATTCAGAAAATCAAACTTCCTGTCAGAAGTATACTATCGGTTGAATTGAACGTTTTGTTTAAAAAGAGATTTATTTAAAAAGGATTATCTTTGCTCAATATATAGCAAATGAGCATGAAGCAGAACTAAACAAACAAAAAAAGGCTCTATGTAACAGAAAGCCTCATTAAAAATTATTGCTTTCAATCTATTTTATTGGGAAGTGAAATCAATCTCTCCATGACTTTAAAACTGTCTGGGTAGTTTTATAGTCTCTCATCACAGGTGTCCCAGTGTTTCTTTGAGTAAGAGAATAATCAAGGTATGACTCTTCAAACCAATTGCATCAGCCTCACTCCGGTTTTAATGGGTGCCACAATCATGCATGCAATTCCTTTTCCAGTTTGCTATTGTCTAAAACAGCTTTAAATCACTCACCTATCAGTCCAGTGTAAGCAATAAGACATGCGGCGTAGTTTCTCTGTTTGCAGCCGGTGGCAGACTGCTCTTCTGGCTGGCAGTCGTACTGAAACTGGGCCAAACGGGACCTGCAGAAGAAGCACAGCTGTATATATGCATGGAAAGCAGCCAAGCAGACTGAAGTCTCCTAATAAGTCTGTCGGCCATACTGACAAAATCATGAAGAACGATCACCGGCGTCTAAGGGGCCGTTCACAATATGCTACATTTCCATTGATTTTATATGTAAACGCACAAGACAGACATGTATGACCGATACACTCATGTCTTTTTAAGCTTCTCATACATGAGTGCCACATTTTTAAGACACTGTGTCAAGTTAAAAGAGTTTCAATTAAATTAAATTAAATTAAATGTATGCATTTAGCAGACGCTTTTATCCAAAACGACTTACAGAGCATGCAGGCTATCAATTTTTACCTATCATGTGTTTTTTTTTTTTTTTGATGGCAACATGGCAAAGAGAGGCTCTCCATCCCCTAAATGGTTCAGGTCATACTTAGAAGGGAGAGGATATTACTTGAGTCTAGGAGAGCAAAAGTCTAAGTGGACATCCATGACATGTGGAGTCCCACAAGGCTCGATTCTTGCACCGCTCTTGTTTAGCTTGTATATGCTTCCACGAAGTCAAATAATGAGAAAGAACCAAATTGCCTATCACAGCTATGCTGATGATACCCAGCTTTACCTAGCCTTATCTCCAAATGACTACAGCCCCATTGACTCCCTCTGCCAATGCATTGATGAAATTAATAGTAAGATGTGCCAGATCTTTCTTCAGTTAAACAAGGAAAAAACTGAAGTCATTGCATTTGGAAACAAAGATGAAGTTTTATTGGTATTAAAATCAGTATGTAAAGAACATATTTAGAATTGTTTTTCTTAAGTATATACATGCATGTGTTTGTATTTATATACCTGTATACATAATAAGTATGCACACATACATTAAACAAAAACTTTTAGTATGCGATTAATCGTGATAAATCATTTGACAGCACTAAAAATAACGTGATCATCACGTGACCTCTTGATTTTCTCAGCTTTTTGTTGCTTTTTATGAAACTCACCCACATTCAAGTGTTGATAGAAATTGTGCATGAAGTTTGTTTTTGTTTGTCTTTCTTTTAACATGTTGCATGTTCAGATATTTATACAACAAATTATGAAAGTTTGTGAAAATTCTGAAAAATGCTGGAAGTTGCTGGCAACTAAAAAAAACGCTGGCAGGGAAAGAGTTATTATTAACAATAAAGAAATAATTTACACTCACTTTTAGAGTCACTTTACATTTTGATTGTTTAATCAGAGTCCATTATGCAGTTCTAGCACTGTTTCCCCTATTGTCTGTGATACTGCTAGAATAGACCATGTCTGATTTAAATGCCAACATCCTGACAACGTCTTTGATATATAGTCATCATCATAATCATAGCCTGCTATTTTCTTAATGCCACTGAGTCCGTTAATCACCCACTGGAAGTCAAAAATGCTACAAATGCAAGCAAATATTATTTTTCATAGCAGAACTGATTTGCTCCCATCTCTATTACCAATTAATCATCAACAGATGGCTTTCTCTTGGTTATTTATAGCCATAGACTGAATTAGCGATGCGTGTGACTCTCTGTCTGAGGATACAGAATATTACTTGTCATCATATGTGACCCTGGACCACGAAACCAGTCTTAAGTCTCTGGGGTGTATTTGTAGGAATAAAAAAAACACGATATGGGTCAAAATTATCGATTTTTCTTTTATGCCACAAATCATTAGGATATTAACTAAAGATCATGTTCCGTGAAGATATTTAGTAAATTTCCTACCGTAAATATATCAAACCTTAATTTTTAATTAGTAATATGCATTACTAAGAATTAATTTTGGACAACTTTAAAGATGATTTTTTTCAGTATTTAGATTTTATGGCACCCTCAGATTCCAGATTTCCGGCCACATGTTATCCGATCCAAATAAAACATACATCAGTGGAAAGCTTATATATATATATATATATATATATTCAGCTTTCAGGTTATGTATAAATGTCAATTTGACAGGTTTTGTAGTCCAGGGTCACAAATGAGGGCTGGATTCGACTTCATCTAACCTGCGCTTCTCAATATTTAATGCACAATCGTGAAGTTTTATCTGGACCAGTCAGACTTCTGAAACATTTCAGGGTCTCACAGCTTTAATTTGTCTGTCCAATGCCCATTTATACAGACAAGGATTACGAGGAGTGTGAAGAAAAGCTCTTTTCTTATCGGCAGTAATACGTGCACGCTCTCTTTTCTCCAGACAGCTATAGAAAAGTCAAGGCTTTCTTCACTCAGAGAAAAGAGTGAATGCAAGGTGAGTTGTTTAATCCAACGCCCACGAGATACATGGCTGTCCGAGTCTCTGAAACTTACCTGCAAACATAGTCAGCCTTACAGATCCTCATCTGGGAAAGACAGCTGGGTTTATCTTCTCCCTCATAGGAGCAGCTGGGCACGATGGTCTGTCGTCGTCTCTCTGAGCAGGCCATGTCGCTGCAAGGGCAGAACAGCAGCTCGTGGGTGTACTCCGGAGGCACACGGTCGAAGAACCGCCGCAAGGCTTTGTTGCACCTCGATCGGTTACACAAACCCGACTTGGTGGAGGGCTTAATGCATGTTGACACGTACTCGGTGCGCAGTTTCTGGCACACATCATCGACGTTGCAAGCTTTGGCTGCGTCCAGGCAGCGGTTCACTGTTGTCAAACCGAGTTCAGAATCTGTGGAGAATTATAATACAGTCATTCAGACCGACTGAAGTGATCAAATCTGCTCAGTCGATATCCAGTTAGTATCAGCCTCACTGGATGAACCAAGCTTGTAATGACAGTTTTTGTACAGCCATTTTCGTTTATATTCGTCATATACGTTTCTACAATATTTAGTAGTAGTTTATAAGAGGTGATTGTCAGTTTGTGCACGTATGACAGAATTTTTTGAAAATTAATACAAGACGTAGTCAGCCAGACGAATGATGTTAAAGAAGCGTGCTTGATTGCATGATGTTAAATGGATTTATTAAGCACAATAAGCAGTCAAAAAGAACTCAACGCCCAATTCTTTCTTCACAATCCTAAGTTTCCCACAGTCAGTTAAGTGATCAATGAATATAAACATCTGGGTGGAAAGCAGTATATTGGATGTTTCAGTCGATCTTAAAGTGACAGCAGCCTAATTTACCTGCTGCAGTCTGTGACATTAATGAATAACAGAAGGCAAAGAGAAAATCACTCGCTGTTTCAAGAGAGAATGAATCACTTGCGTATCTTTAACCCCTTAACTGTCACTCATATTTTTTAACATTGACTTTGTAGTGCAAGATCCAAATTTAAATTTTTATTATTCATGAATGAAAACATTTTGTAACATGATTTTGATGTACCATTTACATGGTAATGCCATGTCGGATTTTAAAATGAGTTTTAAAGGATGAATTTTGAGATTTTAAGTTTTCAGTTGATATATAATTTCTCATGATTTCTAAAATGTGATAGAGAAAAAGGCAACAAAGAAGTCTTGTTTTTTTAACAAAGGTCAAAACTCCTTTTGTAATGTAGATTTTTCAGGGTGCACTCTTGTCATAAATTAATCTATTACTTTTCCTACATAATTTTTAACAAAAAACATTGATAAAATATATATCCGGGAGTCTTAGACCTTTCCAACGATATATAGTTTGTTAAGATTAGATTAGATTTAATTGTAATATAGTGAAGTAAATGTAGGCGTCCCACAGGGCAGACGGGTGACAGTTAACAGGTTAATAAGAATCAATTCATATTAAATTCATACAGTGAAGACTGTGTGGTTTTTAAGTACACTTAATTATTTAATTTCTATAACATGCCTATTTCTGACTACTGTAGCTGAAAAACTTAATTCGTATTTTATGTTCTATTGTCCGTGTGATTGGCTTCTTTGTTCTTTTTCGATTTTTTATATTATTTTTATTTTTATTATTTTATTTTTTTAATCATTATGCAATAAACTTTCATTCCATAAAATAAGATTTTGCTCATATCGCCCAGATGTATACTGCAGTCCTAGATCACAACTTTGACAACTCTCAAGGAGTTTTTGTCTACTGACGTTTCTTTTTCCTAGAAAGATGTTTTATCAACCAGCGATATGTTGTTAATCAACAGTACAACTACTGAACACACACACGTCGATCCCTCATAGCCTCGTTTTAATTAAATCTTTTTATTTTAGATATGTTCAGATGTCCAGTTTCTTGCACAGACCTATTTTTTCACTTCATAAGACCTTGATATATCATCAGGAGCCACAGGGATTAATTGTGTTCCTTTATATGTTTTTTTTTTATTCTCAAAAACAGGCGGCTGCTGACTACAGGCATTTTACGAATGATCAATTATCACGGTTTCAGCTAAAAATCATGTTTACTGTTCTAGTGAAGAACAAACATCGCCTACATCTTGGATGGGTGAGTTAATTAACAGTAAAGCACAACACATATCAAAAGGATGAGGAGTTGCACAATTTTGACACAAACTTAAGTTCATCATCATACGGCGGCACAGAGATGAGTGCTGTAGTTAATTCACAAGGACTGACGATTGAGAGAAGCAAATGTAAAAAGCATCAAAAAGGTGAGAAACTTTACATTTAAATGTGAAGTGAAGAATATGGACTGATCTCTGCGATGCTTTTTGCTGTTCAGACTTCAAACAACTAAACAGATCTGAGTTGGACACATCAAAACATCAGACTTCAATGGGTTTTTTGCAGCTCCTTATGATCTTCTTATCAAGACCAGTTTTGGCTGAACCAGGTTCTTGTGTTTCTAAATCGCTCTTTGGAGAGTAAAAGTTATTCATGTTACATTATGGGTTTTTCTGATGAGTGTTTTGATTTTGGGTTTTTGGGAATAACCAAAACATGGATCTTTAAAGAACTAGAGTATAAACTTTTAAACTTTTTATGTGACTTTTAAAGATTTGCCTTTGATATTAGGCCAGTGTTATTTTAGTATCATGTATATATTACTATTATGGTATTTATTAAAAAAATTATTTCGCTTTTATTTTTTTTTATTTTCCTTTTTTTTATTTAATGTTAATAATAACAATAGTTTAGCTTTAATTTGAGTAATTGTTTTTTATTTGATTTTGACATTTTTGTTTACATTTTTTTTATTTAATTTGACCTTATTTTAGTTTTAGTAATTTAAAGTGTTTCAATCTAAACACATTTCAGTTATTTGCTATTATATAATTTATTGTAATATATTATATTAAATTTAATATTTAAAGACAGAAAAATATAGAAAGTATGATTTTGTATCTCAAAATCTTTTTTCTTGTTTTTAAATGGCTTTAAAACTATTTTTTAATTAGCTTTTATTTTTATATTTTCTGTTTTTTTTTTTTTTTATTTAATGTTAATAATAACAATAATTAAGCATTAATTTGGGTAATTTTTTATTTGATTTTGACATTTTTGTTTACATTTTTTGTATTTAATTTGACCTTATTTTAGTTTTAGTAATTTAAAGTATTTCAATCTAAACACATTTCAGTTATCTGCTATTATATCATTTATTGTACTCTATTATAATCTAATATTTAAAGACAGAAAAATACAGAAAGTATGATTTTTGTATTTCAAAATCTTTTTTCATGTTTTTGCATGGCTTTAAAACATCGGTAACACTTTAGAATAGGGAATTACTATGAATTACGACTTTTCCCTCAATAAATTCCTACTTTGTTGCTTATTAATAGTTAGTAAAATAGTTGTTAAGTTTAGGTGTTGGTTAAGATTAAAGATGTAGAAAAAGGCATTAATATGTGCTTAATTAGTACTAATACATGGCTAATATTATATTAATAAGCATGCTTATAAGCAACTAGTTAAGAGAGCCTAAAATAAAGTGTTAGCGGAACATCCGCTTTGTTGTAATTGCATGGAATCATTATTTTTGGGATTACTGGATTCATAGATGTCCTGTTGGATGAATGCATTGGGCCACCTTTGCATGTGTTGTTGAAAGGTAAAGAGTAACATGACCCGAGGTTCAGATAACTCACATGGGCAGACTAGTTTGAGTCACAAATCATTACGACCAAAGGAAATGCCTCATGATGTGAAAGGAAGTCAGGAATGAAAATGAGATGGAACAAATTAAACGGAATGCTGCTGAAACGTCTTTCCAAGAGATCATTTTAGCATTCCGATCGACATCATCCGACTGAACAGCCTGCATCGTGACGGTAATGCAGAAGCACAGTAAATAACTCAGGCTGAGGTCAGTAAAACCTGAGGAAAATGAAAAGAAGCAGCTCACTCAAGACTCTTGAAATCTCTCTTTCTCGATTTCATTGCGATTAATAATCACAGCAGAGCCAAGAAACGTCCGTCCAAATCATTCACCTAACAGCTTTGTTGATTCTCACAGAGCGGATGAAAGATCCAGTCCAGACAAACCGAGCATCTATGACTAATTTCCATCGGACAGCCGAAACAAAAACAAGAGTAGAACTAAAGGAGATGACAGTGAGAACAAGTTTCAGAGCTACACTACTTTACGTTTACACTGCTAATACAGATTTGCGATGCTAATATGATGTCGGGGCACCATGACATTTAAAGTAAAGATTATTGTACTAGGGTCCCTGTGTGTGCCTTTTTATTTCAACTTAGTTAAATAAGTCTATTTCTAAGTCCTGAGCTCCATTTTAGTGTCTAGTCAGTCAAAATACAAATAAAGACACATTGACTGCAATTACATGCAGTATAATAAGAGTTTTCCTTCACTTCACTTCTACAAGATAAAAAGCATTTGATTAAATCTTTGTAATATACATTTTTCCTTGTTTTAGGTCGCCATATTGTATGATCATCTTACCTGCAGTGATGGAGGCCAGACGGACGAAGTCATAGCCTTTCTCGATCGCTTCATACGGATAGTTCTCTACCAGGTTAAGCCCTGCAAGAACACACAACCTTAAATCATATATCTCAAGTGCAGTATATCTCAAGGGGTCACAGTCTGATTATGAGTATTTTAAAGTGCAATATAATCTAATTGCAAGTTCTTATTTAATTTTGGAAAATCGTCTGTCATGTTCTTGTTTTTGTTAGTCCTGTAATTTCCATCATTACAGTTTTACTATGCGAAGTGATACGAAACTAATGCGGTCAGGAGAGCTGCCTGGAACTACGTTCGCCATGCATTTCCCAAAAAATTATTGCACACCTCAGACCGTTCATCAGCCAATCAGATTCAAGCATTCAAAAGCCCCATAGTATAACGATTTTATATGACATTAAGTAAAGATCATGTTCCATGAAGATATTTAGTAAATCTCCTACTGTTAATATATCAAAACTTAATTTCTGATTAGTAACATGCATTGCTAAGAACTTAAATTGGACAACTTTAAAGATGCTTTCTAATTATTTAGATTTCATCGCATCCTCAGATTCCAGATTTTCAAATAGTTGCATCTCAGATAATGTAAAGCCTATTTATCAGATGATGTATAAATCTCAGTTTTGAAAAATTCTCTACGCACATGCATGCATATATATATAGTTCTCTGCATTTCTTAGTATTTAGAGATAAAGTAAAATACTATCATGTTACTCGCCATGCATCCCGGACTGGTGGAGACTCCAGTATATGCTGAGGCAGTTTTTCTCT
Source organism: Carassius gibelio (assembly GCF_023724105.1). Lineage (NCBI taxonomy): Eukaryota > Metazoa > Chordata > Actinopteri > Cypriniformes > Cyprinidae > Carassius > Carassius gibelio. The sequence continues at coordinate 17,192,164 of NC_068409.1, read as the reverse complement.
CTCTTCATGCCTCGTTTGCACTGGCAGCCGTGCAGAGGACTGGACAGCAGCGCAGAGACGGCGTTTGCACACTGACTGCGGGCTCCGGGGCCGAGCTTCATGCTGCCGTTACCGGCCACACACTGACGCAGGGTCCGCAGACGCGGGCTGCACGTCTCATCACTGGAACAGGTGTCTCCCGCTATGAGACAGTCTCTCCCCGCAGAAAGCAGGACCTGCAGAGCTAAGGGCAATAAAGAAGGGATTTCTGTCCAATTCACCATCAAAGCTTTGCCAGATGTGGTTTATTACAGGTGTACAGTGTATTTTATTTAGAAAGCAAACATCCAACACGGCAATATCCATCAAGTCAGCATCAGAAACAGTGACCACCAGACACAAACGTCTCTATTTCCATCAAATAACCATCAGGTTTCACAGGCTACGCACAAACAGCTGCACTTCATCAGATATAATCACATCCCATCTGCTGTTCAAAAGTAATTATTCACTTTCACTAACTACAGCTCGCTGATCCAGGTCTTGTCTGTTACCATACTCTCTCTGTTGTTTTTACAACATGCACTCTTCATAAATTGCATTTACAGTATCTGCATTCTGTAGTTTTTATCCCTCATGTTGCACTATGGTCATTTTGACTATAAAAATGCTAGTTGATGTCATTACATTGGACTAAACCGTGTTATGGTACACCTGTGGTGTCCTGCCAAAGTTAAAACAAAAACCAAAGTAACTGGCTTTACTTGTTTGAAAAAGTAACTCAGATATTTTCATATAAATTGAAAAGTAATGCATTAAACAGTAATCTGATTACGTAACTTGTAATGTGTTATCCCCAAACTCAGGCCTATGACTAATTCACACCAAACAGAAATATTAAACCTGTGATAATTGAAAGAAAACAAGTTGACGAAGATTGAATCCAATGTTTGTTTATAATATAACATAACGAAAGATTTGCAAGCAATTTGTAAAAGGCTTGACTGTTTAAACCAGGATTTTCAGCACAGCACAAGAATTAAATGCAACGTACATTATGCACGCTTAAGGAATAATGATTTTTATTGCAGCAAAGTTGTGAAAACATCTGACAAACTTATGATGATTATAATAAATATAAAAAATCTTTTGAATGCTAATATTATTCAAATTCATGGGCCAGTCACAGGCGTCATATAAATTGCATAAGCATTTGCTTTTATTTTATATATCATACAACTTGGCACTGCTTAGAGAGTCCGAATGAATGCATTTACATAAAATACAAGATGACACTCAGAGACGTTTCCTGAAATGACATACAGACGGATGCATACATACATAAACTATTCTACAGGTTGCAACACCATCTGTTAATCCACTGATTAAATTGCATGAGAAAAGGCCTCTGAACGAAATTCAAACAAAAGGAGGAAAAAAACATAATTTCAACATCTAACAGATTTATGCATGTGCTAGTGTTTTGAATTAATGATGATCTCAAATAAGAGGTAAAATCACAACCACATTTTTGGACTCAAACAAACTCAGCTAAATGTTGAAACGCATCATTGCATGACTTTGACACGGCTTTTCTTTCATCGGTGTGTTTGTCGGTGATAGCCTGATGTTTTTCAGCCTCAGTCGGGAATAGCAGAATCTGTGGGCTGATATTTTGTACCCGAAAAACTCAAAGGCTTTCTGACAGATGCAACCATATGCAGTCAGTTTTTGTGGAGGCAGGGAAGGCGATGCATCATGACTACAGACATGAGAATAAATCAACATGACAGCGGGCAAAATGAGACTTTCTATATCTTATTGGAGCATTGTTCAACATTAGTGCCTGAGCTGGATTAGGGAAGGAATAGTCTGATAAAAAACCAGCCAAGCCACCGTCTGATCAAACCAAAACACATTCATTATTTCAATTAAATAAGTCTCTCCTCTCCCTTCCACCAGACTAGGACGCATATTAATGAGGGACGCTGCTTTCTTAACTTTAGTTCCTGATGCATGGGTAATTTATTCCTTTATTTATTATTGTGCAAATAATAAAGATCATGTATAGTATCTATATTTATACAAGGCTATATATAACTGCTAACGGCTATTAGACTTCAAATGATGCATATGTAAAATCTGCATTTTAGTTCAGAGTTAGATGTTAAAATAAACTTGTATTTTGTACTGTGAAAGTTACGAGGGTCATATTTGGTCATATTTTGATTTTGTATATAAGTCATGTTAATACCATAACATGAGTAAGACTGTACTCTGGTTTAAAAAAAAAAAAAAAAAAAAAAACTGGCATATATTTTTAAGATTAATTCATATTTACACTTTCGAATAAAAGTAGCTCTACAAGCAGCTGTTAAAAGTCAAGCATCAAAATAAAAACATTTTTGTAGGGCTATAATGATTAACTGCGCACTAAAGGGACGAAAACATGCACATTTCTGCACATTTTAAACACTTCTTCCAAAGTTATTGGCAAAAGCTTAACATCAAGACTCTGTATGATCAAATAAAGAAAAACAAAAATCAACAAGCATGTTGTCTGAAAAAACGAATGTGCTGCTATTATTGAATAAAGGGTGTCTTTGACTCAATATTTGTCCTTCACACTCTTGCAATCCACATTATTACCAATATGTTCTCTGTTTGAGGATGCGTGTCAGTCAGGCTCTGAATAACTATACATGCAATCTCTTTTCAGATGATCAGAGGCGAGAGAACAGAGATGTGTGAAGGTGAAAATGTAATGTTAGCTGCCAAATCACAATCTAATAATATGCCAAATCATAACCTAAAAAAACACGTTAGCTAACGTGACATTTTCTGAATGTTGAATCATGAATGCTAATAACATTGGCGTATATATATAACGTTCCCTGCTCAAGTTTGAATGCGGACAAGTGTGAACTGAGATCTGAAAGCTGTGCCAGAGGGTGAGATTTCCAAAATACTAAAACCTTTACTTTCATCAGAGACATGGAATACATCGCACTAGTCATATAAACTACTTTTATGGTGCTTTTGACTTTTCCTCAGAGTCAAAACTTTTTTTTTCTTTTTGTACACCTCTTCTAGTGCATATATTTATCTTGTAATTCACTCTACCATTTCAAACAATGTTCTTGAAAGAAGTCATAGTGTCATAGTGGATTAAATATGATAAAGCAAGTCTTTACATCACTGCAGCCAGAAAGCCTTCCCAAACTGAAGATGTTACTGATTCAAAATTTACATTACACATTTAAGGGCATATAATCAGTGCGCTTTTTGATTGCTTTTATATTACGTTTGACCCAAATTGTTTATCACATTGACTTTAATAATCTTGTATGATAAAAATACCAAGAGAATAATTTATTGTTATTGTGTTAAAAATATGTAATCCTGTCTTTAACCAATACTGCAGTCTGATTAGGACTATTCTAAAATGTAATATAATTACAAGTACTTCATTACTTCATAATCCAGATTACATGTAATCTATAACCAACCAGCACTGTACACTATGTGCTGTAACTATAAAACACAAACTCATTCTTAACACTTGATGCACATAATTCAGACAATAAAGAGCAAGCACCAAGCTCTAGTCACTTTTCTTTTAGTTCATAATTGTCATCCACGGCACATCAAAGCTTATGGACTTCCAACCTGCAAATTATAGCTTTTGTTTCTATATTTTGTACACACTCACTCACACACACACACACACACACACACACACACACACAGTCTATTTCAAGCGGCTGGTGCCCTGTCCGTTGTGAAACATGAGAAGCAAAATTGCACAGCAGGACTTCTATTGATCAGCAAATGACAACCTGTTGTGTGAGAGACCCCTAAGTGGGCTGTTATTGTAAAGATGAATGGTGCAATTCTACAGTCTGTGTCCACCTGATGATTATTGTCCAAAGTCAGCATGGGCTTATAATCAATATCTGATCCAAACCGACAAGTCTGATTTTAGAGTTAGCTCAAACATATCCCATTCAAACAATAAGACTATAAGAGTCACTGTTTTCACTTATTCCAATGACTTCTTTAAAGGATGTTTGTGCAATTCAGAGCTCAGTTTATGAAGATTGCGAAATTTATCTGAAAAACGATATGTGTCAGTTTCACGGAAACGTTGACTCTCATGAGTCGGTTCTTTATAACGGACCAGATAAAAAGACAAAAACGCTGAGAATCGCGAGTCATTTGCCCAATTCAGAGTTGCCAACTTTCACACTTTTGACGTGAGTGTGATTTTTGTATCTTTGAGATACTATTTTAATTGTATTTTTATTTACATTTGACAGTTGTTTTTTTAATTTTGTTACTATAAAACTATTAAATTGTACAAAATGTTTATTACTTTTTATTTCATTTCAGTTTATTTAATCTAGTTTTAGTTATTTTAGGAGATACAAGTTAAACTAAATGAAAATAAGAAGTGTTTTTTTGACACACACAGTAAGTCAAGATTTTATATTTTATTTAATTTCAGTAAATGCTAATTTTATTTTAAGTAACCCATTTTGGTCACACTTTATTTTAAGTTCCAATTCTCATTAAATATGACGTTTGACTCGATATGCATCCTATTAATAGTTAATAATGTAGTTGTCAAATTTAGGTATGAAGTGGGATAAGGATCTAAAATATAGTTTTGCAGAATAAGACATTAATATGTGCTTTAAAAGTACTAATAAACAGCCAATTTGCTAGTAATATGCATGCTAACAATCAACTAGTTAAGCAATCAATCCCCAAACTACAGTTTTACTCTATATTTGTTTTAAAATGAAGTGCTTAAACTACTTTGCTGCCAAACAAGTATGGACAAACAAGCTATATGCAGGTTTCTATTGTTTTCTATTGTTTTTAGCCATGTGTTGGATCCTTAAAACCACAATTAAACACGTGATTCATTCAGTCCATGTCATCAACATATCACTTCAGCTTGCTGCAATTGTTAGTTTGTTAGTTTGAATAAACCAAATCACTTTGTAATTGATGTTAATAAATATGCCAGGGCAAATAATGGTGAGTAATTACATACTTCTCCATCCATCCAAATACCTGATATTTTAGGTGAGCATGCAAAAAGCCAACATTGCAATCAAGTGTTTATAAACCTTCAGAGCTGAAGTTGTGAAAAGACTGATGGTCAATCGCGCGACTCCAACAGCAGCGTGAAACCCCAGCCTCTCTCCATCGCAGAAAGTGTCCACTAATGCTGCATTGGCAGAAGCCAGAATAGACACCATACATCATGAATGCAAATGAAGTGCTTGATTTGACATTTCCAATAAGCCTGTCTCAGTGTACCAGTGGGTTTAGCCAATTAACCATGTCAGTCATCAATTCCTTCAGAGCCCTGTGCTAAGTCCTCGCTTCTCCTTGCACATAAATCAAAGACAGATTAGCCGATCAGTTACCCAGATGCACCAAACTAACGACCCACTTTAGAATGGATGAGAGTGGAAATGAAAGTTAATGGACTCTGTTAGGATAACACCGACAGAGCCTCTTTATACCTTCACAAATGCTCTCAGTGAGGAAAGAAAATGATTTTGTTCAACAAATGTGAATGACATTTTAATTACAATCTAACAGAGATAACTATTTTATATGACTAAGGTGATTTTTTTTAAATATATATATAACCCATAGTACACTACCTTCACACACATCTGATGGACAGATAAACCACACTTTTCATTGTTGTTTTATCTTGCGGATATTTCAGCAAATAGTTTGCTTTGTACATTCAGTTTAATAACATAAATGGTAAACGTTATAATTCAGCTGAACTGTGCATGAATGTTTCAAACACTTTGGAAATCCTCATTTTGTTCTTACTTCTTCACCAGTTTAACTTATCTTTGACATTTTGTCACTGAAATGTTTCAGAAAAGTAGTTCACCCAAAAATGAAACTTTGCTGAAAACTTACTCATCCTCATGCCACCCAAGATGTAGATGAGTTTGTTTCTGCTCCAGATTTGGAGAAATGTAGCATTGCATCACTTGCTCACCAAAGGATTCTCTGCAGTGAATGGGTACCGTCATCATGAGAGCCCAGTCAAGGCAAGGCAAGTTTATTTATATAACACATTTCGTACACAATGGAAATTCAAAGTGCTTAATATAAAAGAAAGTAAAATAATCACAAAAATAAAAAAAGGAATTAAAAAACTTTGAAAATGATTTAAAATTTGATTTAAAATATATTGAAGGCAATTGCAGACATTTCTGTTTGCATAAAATACAGTGCAATCATTTCAGACATCGCACAGAGCTCAATCAATAAATGCACAGCTAAACAGGTGAGTTTTGAGTCTAGAAAAAAGTTCTGGCACATCCAACTGTTAGTTTCATCATTACATTGGCAGAGGGAGTCAATGGAGCTGTAGTCTGTATTTGGAGATAAGGCTAGGTACATCTGGGTGTAATCAGCATAGCTGTGATAGGCAATCTGGTTCTTTCTCATTATTTGACTTAGTGGAAGCATATACAGGCTAAACAAGAGCGGTGCTAGAATTGAGCCTTGTGGGACTCCGAATGTCATGGACATCCACTTAGACTTACAGTATGCTCTCCTAGACTCACATAATATCCTCTCTCCCTTCTAAGTATGACCTGAACCATTTGATTACCATCCCAGAAAGCATACCCAGTTTTCCAGTCTCTGTAGAAGTATGTTATGATCAACAGTGTCGCACGCAGCACTGAGATCTAGCAATACCAGCACTGATATTTTGCGAAGAATCAGAATTTAAACGAATATCATTTAAATGAATGAGTGCTGTCTCTGTGCTGCGATGCGGTCAGAAACCAGATTGAAAATCTGTCAGTGGATAAAAACATCACAATAATCCACAAGTAATCCACACAACTCCAGTCCATCAGTTAACAGCTGAGAAGCCAAAAGCTGCATGTTTGCAAAAGACAAATCCATCATTAAGATGCATGTAACGTCAACCTGTTGCTTTTTACAAAAACATGAGTCTATAATCCATAATAACGCATCCTCCAGTGAGAAAATCTGTCTCCTGTTGTCCCTCACATCAATATCCACTGACATACAGTATGTGTTTAGAGCCGTTTTGGCTTGTAAACGGTTCTTTATTTGTGCTTATTTCACTCCTGATTTTCACTGGAGAAACAAAATATGAGCAGATGATTTGTATTTTTATTGATGACTCAAAATGATGGATTTTTTTCTTACAAACACGCAGCTTTTGTCTTCTTCAGACGTTAACTGATGGACCGGAGTGCTGTTGATTATTGTGATGTTTTTATCAGCTGTTTGGACTCTCATTCTGACGGCACCCCATTCAATGCAGAGCCATCCAACAAATCTGATGAGAAAAAAATAAATTAATCTACATATTGGATAACCTGAGGGTTAGTGAGTTCTGAGCACATTTTCATTTTTGAGTGAACTATTCCTTTAACCTTGAGTGCTATTTTACTTTGTGTGTCCTCTTGTGTAATTCTTTCAAGGTTTTGTCAGGATTTTACTTTTTAATATATAAAGTATAATCTTCCATTTTCTGTCTAATATTTTTAGACAGTTTAAAACAGCCCTGACCATGAAGAAGATAAGTTGGAGATGGTGAGAACTAACTAACCTGTTCGCCAATTATTAGTGTCATGCAAACTATACATTTTATATGCATGGCAGCCAGAGGCCCAATGAATGTTCGTTAAATCTTAAAGACAGCATGAATCTTGAATAAGGGTGAATTCACAGCTCAAATATGAGGTGCTGGCTAATGACGGCCTAACCGCACATCGCTGACATTAATGTCACCAGTGGAGAATCGTGTAGAACTTGATTCTCGCAAAATCATTTCATTGCGCACAACACTGAAAAAGATGATATTATAAATTTAGAACAGCCAATCAAAAGTTTGAGGGCTTTAAACATGAACATGCTGAAAATACAAGACATCACAGACACAATTACTCAACTGGGCACAAAAACCACTTACCTGACATCAAAGGAAAATAAATTGCTGTTAGAAAATTGAAACAGCAAAACATTTTAAGATGTTTAAAAAACTGTAGGCATCACAACTCTTCCACTCTATATGCAACGCATCACGCATGTTTTTTTGTGTACCAGAGATACAGCCCAGAGCAAAGACAGATTTGCTTGTACAATGTTTTGATAGAGAAGCAATTTCAAAAAGTCAGTTCCAGGGGAAATATGTCCTCGTCTTCCTCTGCATCGCAGTTTTAGGACTGAAAATAAGAGATTTTTTATCGTCTGTTCAATATAGTGAAAACATTTCATAGCTAATAAGTGTTTCTCCAACCTTTTCATTTGCAGAGTATTACTACATACTGTTATATTATACATACTGTATAATCAAGACACGCTTCATGATTAAAAGACTTGAATTCGACACAAAAAAGTCACTTTCCTCAGTTATAAAAAATGTGCAAGAGAATAATCTATGAAAACCCATATTATTCACAAGTCAGGCGTATACACCTAATGCTGCATATAAATGCAGATTCTATCACATTCAGCTTCTCTGTTCGGGAGTTTCCTATAAACACACAATGAACAACGAAGAGAAGCCAGTAGCATTTCATCACAAAACAATGGTAGAAAATGCATCAGACACAAGCGGAATGGAAACACATTAATGTCTTCTAACAGTCCACATAAAATAGACCTTAAATCTCGTAAATGCCGTTATAATATAATGTTGATGGCTCTGGAAAGTCAATGCTAATCAGCTGATGCATTGAACACAGTGGCCTTCCTTTAATCATGTATTTTGTCAGTAGTAGATGCCTATTCCCCACGGCTCACTTCCAGCAACAAAACACAGGCTGGTGATTTATCTGTGGATTCACCTCGAGACACGCAACTCTCGTAATCGCACACAAAGGCACAGAAGCATGCGGTTCCCTGCAGAAACATGAAATCACCTGCTGCACAAACATTTACACGTTCACATTTCCTCACATACCTGACCGCAGCTTTTAGATCAGATCAGCTTCTGTGCACCTGATCGAGGATTTGTCACTGCATGTTTATGAATGTCTACATGTGCGGACTAGAGACATCAACAACGATTTTTTAGAAAGTTCCTCAAACCAAATCAACCAGCTTTGAGAAGAATCGCATTACACACTTTCTTTTAAAGTAGAAACTTGACAACTACTAATCCCACAAAGTGTTGCAATGTACATCACTGAATTAAAAAGTACTGTATTATATATTACTGACTTATTGTCTATAATATAAAGTAATATAATACATAAAAGTAATATAATACGTAAAAGTTTAAGATCAGTTTTTTGTGTGTGTGTGTTTTTGAAAATAAGTGCCTTAAAGCTCACCCATGCATGTATTTGATCAAAAATACAGCAAAACAGTAATATAGTGAACTATTATTACAAAATGTATTCATTTGATGGCAAAAGTGAAATATTTATTAGTGTTTTCAGTGTTTGTTGCTTAATATTTTCTGTGTTACATTTGATTGGTGATACATTTTTTTCAAGATTCTAAAAACAAAATGAAAAAAAAAGATACATTTTTGTAACATTCTAAATATCTATTGTCACTTTTGAATGCATCATTGTTGGATCCTAATAAAATGTGCATATAAAAGTTTAAGTAAAAATATGTGTTTATGTATATACATAATCATATAAATAAATTGTTTATTGTAAATTAATTATTATTATTATTTTATTTATTTAATAACACTGATTTTGTGGGTTTGTAGCACGTACTATCACATAATAATATCAGAGGTCATGGTAAGTTCATCTTTAAAGGTACAAGCATATGTTGTCATTAAAAATTCATCTCTCCATGAAGAAAATGAATGCGATTTTTGCATCTGGAACCGCTCTGTAGCGCTCTGTAGAGAGTTAACACTACAGCCTATCAAAGTCAACTTGTTTTGTGTCGCAGTTCAGTTGAACCCTAAACACCTTCACTGCATGGAGGATGACTTACAAGAAGCAGATATAATCCGTTGAAATAAAGCTTGTAATTGACCATGCATGGGGTTATTTACAAGTTGTCGATCGGTTCACTCGCTGCATGGACTAAGAGTTCATTTCATACATTGAACTCCGGGCTGCTTGCCAAAGTCTCAGGACAACAGGCGCACGCACACGATCGCAAGTCAAAACAACACTTTCTTATTTACTGACCGCAGAGAAGCCGAAAAAAGGAGGAACAAACAAAGATGGCAATTAGTTACACACAATTGACTACCTCAGAAGGTGAAATGCAACATTGCATTCGTTGGATTCTGACAGTGAGCATTTATCCTCGTTGCCTGAAAGACAATGGGATGAGAAAGGGCAAGACTTGATGGTTTGGTGTGTTTTGGGAGGCTGCTCTGGTAATGCAGGAATTCTGCATGCCTTGTGGCTTGAATAGATTTAAATCCTCCCCAAACCCAAAGCCTGAGAAGTTTGGGAGCTGAAATAGATTGTGAACATTTGAATGAATAATAGAATAAACTCTTGTTACACATGCAGATTTCGTACTTATCCGTTCTGGTGTAATTGCCACCTGTACACCATCTCACCGACTGACAGAAACCCGCAGGATATATAAAACACAAGAGAGTGTAAATGCGTGGGCGCTTTCTATTTGTATTCAGAAGAGAGTGCGTAGCGAGTGAGCGACTGTTTAATTTCAGCCATTCTGCCGAGTTATAAAACAAGCATTAATTAAAAAATACGTCTAGTTAAAATCAGGTGTCGGCAGATTCTCATATGCACCGATGGCTTGTCAAGCCTCAACACCCCCAAAACAAAAGGCTTTTATCTTAAGACAGGGTGTGATGACATTACAGCAGCCGCAGAACCTGTTGCTTCATAAAGCTAGCAATTAACTTATCTGCATTTTGTCCTTCACTGAGCGTGGAGCAAGAGCGTGACTCATCTCATTTTTTCCGGCCGTTGGTGTGGTTGAGAGACTAATGTCATTAAAAACAAGGACTAGCATCAGTCCTCCTCTAATGACTGACTGTCAGGGTAAGAACGGAGCTCAGGACTCGACCTCTTTATCATGCAAATACACTCATATAACCCGCACTCCGCTCGTGGACAGGTTAGAGGTTGGTCATTCTAACTAGCGAACTACTGTAGCCAAAAATGTAAATGTTAAATGGTTTTTGAAAAGTACAGTGTACAAGTGTCCATGTTAAACTGTTAAACACTGTCACAATAGCTTTGTTTATACATTATCTAACGGCTTGACCTTGGGTTAGTTCACCATAGAATGAAAATTCGCCAATCTTCTACTCACCCTCGATGCATCCTACGTGCACGTGACTTTCCTCTTTCAGGATAATCCAGTCAGAGTTATATTAAAAATTGTCCTTGCTCTTCCAAGCCTTTCAATGGGGTTAAGCGGGTGTTTGTTGTCAACAGTTCAGAAGACGTGAAATAAAGTGTGTGCATCTGTAATAAAACGTCCCACACACGGCTCCAGGGGTAAATATAGTCGCCCTGTAACAAATCCATGCATTTTTGAAGGATAAATATGCAGATTTCAAACGTAATAAACTATTTTTTTTCTAACATCTGCTGACTGTGGGATGTGCAAGACGTGCAGCGGAAGATGGAAGGCGTATGCATCGTGCGTCACTTCGTCTCCTCTTGGCTTATTTCTTTAAATCCTCGTTTTGTTCTTCTAATTCATGATAGGCTTTTTATTTCGTTCTCTCTCCATGCTCGTCACTAACCACACAACGCTGACGAACTCCAATGACTTCCGGTTCCCCACAGTCAGCAGAAGTGAGAAAAAAAGTGTTCATTACATTTGAAATCTTGATATTTATCTTATAAAAATGCATGGATTTGTTTGTGAGGGACGTTTTATTACAGATGCATGCACTTTATTTCACGTCTTCTGAACGGTTTTCAACAAACACCTGCTTACCCCCTTTGAAAGGCTTGGAAGAGGACGGACAATTTTTTTGTATATAATTGGATTATTCTTAAAGAGGAAAGTCACATGCACCTAGGATGCTTCGAGGGTGAGTAGAAGATGGACGAATTTTCATTCTATGGTGAACTAACCCTTTAAAGTACACAAACCTTGAGGCTTCAAACATTGCAAATTAGCAATAAATAAATACAGTTAACGTTTTCTGAAAAGCATTTCTATAGCTATACGGTTGTAAATGTGTTTTGTGTGGTTGTTGGAGCATTGCTATATGATTGCTAGAGTTTCTGAACAGTTGATTCGATGGGTGGTTTCTGAAGCATTGCTAGGATATTGCTATGCTATGTTTTAAATTTGTCTACGGGATTTTTCACTCATTTGTGTTAGTTTACCTAGAAAAGAAACAGAACATCTCTGTAGAACAAACAATTGCAGGAAGAGTTACATTCGCCATTTGTTCAAATCCCAAAGCCTAATTATCAGCTATCCAAACAGTGATGCTTGCCTCAGCAAACACCTCTAATTAAGCATGATTCATTATGGTAAATTAGTTTTTTTTTCCTTAGGGAAAATTTTATTGACTATATAATTAGTTGCACCATATGATGGTATCAGTCTGTTTTGCATTTAAATTGTCTTTCTGTCCACATCCGTATGAAATAAAAACATATTTGCCCCCCCAACGCAGACTCCTTTAGGTGTCGTATGTTTAGTCATAGCCTTTCCTAGATGCTTTACAGACAAAAGTGTGTGTAATCCCAAAGTATACTTCAGTTTTTATGTACAGTGCAGATAATGCATATTTTGTAGTCTGTAGTCCATAAATAATTACAAATTACTATCGATAACACATATTAGGTAATGTAGTCTGCCTACTTTTGACATATGACCTTAATGACCTTGACTATTATGCACTGTACTGATTAGGAGAACTGTACTGTTTTTTAAAGAGAATTTACTAGGAATTGTGGATTAAATACAGCAGTCCGCATCTCACCTCGTCTTATTTCACAAGGTTTCCCGTTTCTCTGAGAACAGAGCTTCAGGACGACCGCATAAGAACGAGATCTGCACCAAGAATAAGAATTGCACATCTTAATTCGATTATTTTTCCAAACTCGAAATTATTCAGGTCATGGAAAATGGTGTTTACATGCTGATTTCTTGCTGTCTGATTATTCATAAAATTCCAGCTGTCTAATTATCGCAGTCTGTTTACGCTGTGGTGATGAGCTCAGTGTTTAATCACATGACGGTGACCCCTGATGCATGTCCGATTAACCCTTGCGATTCCATTCTGGCGTCTGAGCTCTGAGAAAGCGCTGGGAATGTGAAGCACTTCTGAGCAGACGTCATCACACGCTCTGTGTCACCGAAGGCGTCTGCAGCAGAAGATGGCAGGACTTGTGTGTATGCCAAAGTGCTCCATCAGAAAGAAAGATGAGAGCTCTTTCTAATGAGACTCTTAGGAGTCTGTCACAAATTGATCTTTGTCAACCTCCGCTCTGTTCGGCAGGCTGCGTAAAACATCCAGAATGATTGCAAGTCAAATGCAGAAACCTGTCTTGCAGTTAATAGTGTTATGGCTGTTTATTAGAAGCTGCACAATGTGATCTACACCTGGACTAGAGGCGGAAACTAAGGACTGGTTCGTCCTCCAAAATGTAAAAATGCAATTAAAATTTAAATACATAAATAAACAAAAAAAGCGCTCACTGGTTCTGAACTGTAATCATATGGCTTTAGATACTCTTTGATTATACTTGTTATGTTGTTTGTCCATTTTGGAGCTTCAAAGCCTATGGTCACTATAAATTGTATAGTAAGAGCTGATACTTTCACGCTCCATGCCAAAAAAATAACTGCATACGGGTTTGATATAGCATGAATGTTAGTAAACAATGACCTTTCAAGTTATATATTACTTGAATTTTGTTTATTAATCAATACTTGCCTCCTGGAGTTTATTTGAAAGGGAGCTTAATACTTTTTGAAGGCATTTTGTTACCTTAGAAGACACAAGAATACACTATGAATTATTTTAAATACTTAAAGGCCATTATTTATAAAATATTAGATGTAAAAAAAAAATGCATGGCTACACCGGTGGTTTTATTTTATTTATTGATTCATTTTTAATTTTGGTGCGATTTTATCCCATCCTGAGCCCTGTTTACCCCATGACCTCTGACCTCTGACCTTTAGCTGACCTGTCTCAATAGCAAACACTTCTAAGATGTACTGTTTGACTCGTATCTGTTCCTCCTCTGGCCAACACTGCTGATACACACATATTTATTTCTCTGATCTATCACAGAATCTTATGAGTTTGCTCTCGGTGGCAACCAATTGTAAAGGAACTAGATTGAAACAAATTACAGCTATAAATAGAGCGGAAACCAGAGAATAGAATCAACCGATGGCAGCGTCTGAAAGGTCATCCAGTAGAGGACATGGAGATGTTTCAGAGTGTGTTATCTGTCACACAGCTCCCCTGAGATCGCACAGCGCTCCACAGGGCTTCGATTACACGCATTTCTCAGGTTTTATCACGACTCGCTGCATGTGAAAGAGCCACCAGCCGTCAGAAATCAAGAGAACTGCATTCAGTGGCGACTTCAACACATTTCAGTGAGCCGTGGGATGGCGTGCAAGCTCTTATCAGAGCTATTTTTTATTCGTTTAATTACCAACTCGAGATACATTTTCACTTGCTGAAAATACTGATTGTAGCTAGCTGTAATAAAAGCAGATTAATGAGGCAATGTAGTAATCGATGCTGGGTCAGAAACTAAGGATAACTTTTTAATCATCTTCCCAGGGGAAAATTATGGTCAAGAATAATTTCCTACTCAGTTAATAAAAAAAAGAACGAGAGAAGGTGTAAAGGCAAAGCTACTTGATTTTTAATTTTAGAGTTAAAACAAGTAGCGGTTAAAACAAGTGAGGTTTTTATATAAAGACAAACAAGCAACCCAATCCCTGATCAGAAAAAGTAGTGCAAAAGTAACAATGCATTACTTTCTACAAAAAGTAACAATTTAGTTAAATGCAAAATAGTAATGCATTACTTTAAAAACTAACGTTCACCAACACTGTTATGCTGAATGCTGATGAAACAATATTTCACCCATATTTTGACATTTTCACATTTGCATTCAATTGCATTAAATGTCTTAAAACACTTGTGTAAATGCAATTTGATGTGCCTCATCTTTGACCCATGCTGTGAGAGTGTATCATACATATACTGTATGGCCTGTGCATGAGGTAATGTTATTCTATGCAACAAACCCTTCAGAGAACAAATCCCTAATAACAAGCGGTCAGATATTGTCCAGGAGTGACATCATATCCAAATAGTGTTGCTTCATTACTTCCTAAAACATTCTTGTAGAATTAGATTGGATAATTGGAAGGAAATGAGGGAGTAAACAATCCACGAGTGTGATTTTCCATTGACTTCAGGCATGACTATATAAATACGCACTGATCATGTGAGTTGATAAATCTACTGTGTTCAGGAAATCGGTGTATCATTATGTTGAAAAGTGGCTTGCTTTGCATGCATATGATAAGTTGTTAATTGTAGAGATGTTGGCTAGCATTACTGCACATGTGTGGCCTTCTATTAAGAGGAGACTCGTTTCCCACGTTCACCATCAATGGACCTTTAATCGTATTTCAGAAAGTGAAAAATGAATGGATTCAAAGCACTTTGGTTGCTTTTATGAAGGTTGCAGTGAGACATCCAAAAACAGCCATTCAAGCTAATTATAGAGTAGCATCGTGCCGGCGCGAAAACACGGTTTGTTTGGCATTGAGAAATATGGCACGCTAAATGAACAGTGCTCAGACTGTCAGCCGGCTCTCGAGAGCTCCTCATTACCGCCTCCTCTTGTCTTTGTCTGATCTACACAAACTGACTCGGGTCATCTGTCGGGCGCTTGGCGTGTTTCACTGGAGGAAAGAGACTTTCAGATTGTTGTGCGACGGGCAAAGTATGTCAGGACCCATCTCCATCTGCGTCTTTCTAGTATTCAGGGCATATGAACTGCCTGACTATACAACCTATCTGTGTCTGTTCGTTCCTTTGAACCTTTTCGGGGCATTTCTGTTGTCAGTCTACAGCAGTCGAAGCCTCAGATTGTGCACTTATGTAGAAAACCCCAGAGATTGGGTCTGTATCACTGCTAGAGATGAGCAAAACAGACTCTCCTCTCTTGCCTTGTCCAAGTCATTTAATGAATAAAAATCACATCGATTTTGTGTGTGTGTGTGTGTGCATGCGTGCGTGTGTGTGCGCGTGTGTGTGTAAATACAAAAACAGAGCACAGAGAACAAATGGATGAATGAATTTGTATTATTATGTTTATTATAAATATTATTATTACTATACAAACACATACATCATTTTTATTAATTTTAGTAGTTGTTGTAATAATATATATAATAAAAATGCAATGTGTGTGTGTGTTGTAGAATTTTCTCTCTCTCACTTTTTTTTCACAATTTATTTGATAAAAAAAAACAGAGAAAAACTGTAATATTGAGATATTATTTAAATTTTTAATATTGGTTTTGAGTTTTTATATACTTTAAAATCTTACTGATCCCAAACTTTTGAAAGGTAGTCTGTGAGTGTGTATATATATATACACACGCACACACACACACACACACACACACACACACATACACACACGCATACATACATACATAATGTGTTTATACA
Organism: Carassius gibelio; assembly: GCF_023724105.1. Taxonomy (NCBI): domain Eukaryota; kingdom Metazoa; phylum Chordata; class Actinopteri; order Cypriniformes; family Cyprinidae; genus Carassius; species Carassius gibelio. The sequence goes on along the minus strand of NC_068409.1, from coordinate 17,175,504 downwards.
TTGTTGTATGTATAATTTTTTTAGATTGCAATATTATTCTTGTATTTAATTATTATTATTGATGTTGTAATGTACACTGATATATATATATATATATATATATATATATATATATATATGCAATAAAAACAAAAAAGTTGTGCATTGTCTTTTATATTTTTGTAATGCTTTTATATACATTAATGAAACTGTATTCATATATATTATTAGTTGTATTTATTATGCATTTATTTAGTGTGCTTTTATTTTTGATGTCGCTCATAGAGATAAATGATGTTCTGATTGTAATACTAGATACAGAAAACACATAAATAAGGTGAAATATGGATTAAGGTCATTACTATCCCTACACCGTGGTACTCCCGTCTTACTTTTTCACAATGGTTTCAGCATAACTTTAAATATTAGAAGCTACGGTTTCAAAGCACCGCATTATTTTTAAATACCGTAAATGCTCTTCATCCGTCGACTGGCCTGTAATTTATGGCTAATGTAATGATTTAAGAGTAGGTAATTTCATGGCGTCTCCTCATGAGGAGCGGCAAGGCCGTCTCATTTTTCTCATGATGTCAAGAGATGGCAGGGCCTGGCCTCGCTCGGCGTAAAGCAGTGTAAATCTACAGATCGCTCGGCATACGTGAGAATGTCATGCCATTTCACGCCAGCGGTGAGCTACGACTCCAGCTGTACACGATCTGAACACAACTGTAGGTGAACACAAGCTGGGCTTCCGTGGAATTAGTAAAGCACTGAATACTTGCAAAGGGAGAATCAGTGATGTCTGATGCTTGCAAAGAGGAAAGTATTTGGTTTACCAAAACATTGCATCTGTGCTTTCAGCAGCCGAGAAGAACACTCTCTGTGTTCAGGTCTAGACCGAACACATGGGCTGAATGCAAACGAAACAACACATAAGTCTGACCTCGAACCCTGCAGGTATTTTTTAGCCCAAATTCAGTCCCACTCCTCAGCATCACTCCTGTTCACTTGAGATAGGCATGCGTCTTCCTAACATACGGTACCAATGATTCAAGAGAAATCAAATGCATTCATTTGTAAGTTAATTGAATTAAATACGTTCCAGGTAGAAAAAAAGATAACCGCTTCCAGAGAGCATTGATCCTTCTTTTCTTCCTTTGCAGTTTGGAAATCAAACACAATGCTGATATTCTTGTTTTCAACAATAAAAATGTTATTCATATTAAAATGCATTTCTTATATCATGATGTCTGTGTGTGTTTTGGTTTCTCCTTGTGTTAATTTGATTATGATGCACCTGTGTTTGCCCTAATTATGCAATAGAAAATGATTGTGTCTAAAAGATCCTTAAATATTATACACTTTTACATTTTTATGAAATGGCAAGCTCATTCAAGATTGTAAAGTGTCATTTGGTGCAACAAGGAAACATGTTCTCTCATTGAACTGTATTAACATAAAGTACTGTGTTAAAAACACTAATATGTATGAGTTACGTACAGTTTAAATGAGCTCCAACATCCTGCTAGAGCGTTTAAGACCTACTGCTCATCTCTCGATGATATAATCCATCTCTGAGTTAATGGAACATATGCAGTGAGTAGACATTGATGCTGAAAGATGTTGTTGTAATTTCAGACTCACAGAAAATGTGATTCACCTGCCAACTTTCACATTAGAGACAGTAAAAGGACAGTTGAATCCTGTAGAGGCGGACGCCCACAGAAACTGCATTTCACTCTTGAAGGGAATGATGATTTCATTGCACGGAAGTTTAGAGAGTATCTAAAGTAAAGTGAAAATGAGGAAACATCGCACCATATGTTGACTCTTCACCGCAGCTGAACGTCTTCTGTGACTCTTTGCCACTTCACATTTGGTGCCCACAGAGCATCTGTATCTCTGCCACAGCAGGTAATGTGCATTAGCAGGTGCGTACGTTCCTTTCCAAAATGCCTCTTTGAAACATATGGCACTGGCATCACTCCTCTGCAGCTATGTGGTACACCAGAGATAAAGTTTTCACACATTTCATATGCATTTTCCAGAACAACGATGCCAAGTCGACTGCCAATGAGTCTCATCACCCCTCACCGAGCTGCGTGATAAGGCTGTCAGAGGATGAACAAATATGACTTATTAGATACGACATGTACTGCATAACGGTTATGTGTATATTTTTTTCTCATGCTAATGATTAATTGAAATAAAGTTGCACAACCTCAGTTTTTTTTCTGCCTAAAGATGTTAATGGCATACCACAAGAAATGGCATTTGCAATATTCAATCCTCATTGTGATATATTTTTTGAGTGAAAAAATAATAATTTAGGGCAAGACTTGATTTTTGCAACACAGGCTTACTGAAAAGAGTTGGGGGGAGTTGCTTTTAAAAGTAATGCATTACAATATTGTATTACTCAATAAAAAAGTAACTAATTGCGTTTATGGAAAGCATTGCATTGTGTCACTTTACTGTTACTTTTTTTTTGTTATATTTTCAGCAACTGTTAAGCCCATTTTACACCAAAAGTGAAATTAAATACTTATTTGGAAAAGTAACTAGTTACTAGTTACTTGATACAAGTAATCTGATTATGTAACTCATGTTATTTGTAATGCCTTACCGCAACACTGGTGTCTGATGCTAGCATTTCTGCAAAATGCTATTATGCTGCTTGTTGCACATTTTGCATCACTATCTATCTATATTATGCTGGTTATTGTACGAATCGTGGCAGTTCTAAAGTCAAATAGTGAATGGCACTAAATAATGTTAATGCTTTCTCATATTTGGAAATAACATATCAAACGTGACATAAAAATACATTTGACAAAACAACAAGATTTTATCTTGTTTGAACAAGTTTTATCATGGCTTATGTTTCACAGGACTTGTACTTGAGTGCTTCACATAGGAAGTGCAATGATACACCAGGTGCGCTACAGAGCAAGTTTATTATGTCAGAAAAGCCATACAATACATATGGAGCTGATAATGTGATGCAGGTGTCAAAATGTATTAGTTTGCAAATCATTCAATATGATGAAAGTATTTGGGGTCAAATCACAGCATCATTCAAGGAATTGCACAAAAATAAAAGTGTTAAAAGAAAAATTTGTTTGTGTTTTACTAGTGTTCATTTCCGCTAGAAACGCAAGTGAATTCTATGTATAGTGCATTTTTTTTTTGTGGTTTTGGACCATGTATGTTTTTTTGTTTGGGCTTGGGTTGGATTTTATACATTTAATTTTTTTTTTTATAGGAAAGACAAAAAAGATATTATTGGTTTTGGCCTCACTTTTAGAGCCGAAGAAAGTTATGACATATTGATGAATCATGGAAACTTTTTTTCCTAATGGAGACTTAACGAGTTCTCATTTATGTTTCATCCAAGGATTAACTTCAGATAAACAACAGTCAAAACTTACAACTACAAAAATAAATTTGAATAGCCCAGATAATTTGGTTTTGGAAGCAGCTGATGAGAAATGTTTACATAAATTTGTGCTGAAAAATCACCAAATCTAAACATAGTTTGTGATGTGGAGATTTCTTCTGAAAGACCAGAGGAGACAAATGTGCATGTGCTCCATTAGTCCTACATTTAATCTCATTAGTGTCTAGGAAAAAGAATTAAGTTATTAGAAAGATCTCATTTGTGATTTTTCTTTACACTTGGGAGATTTATTAAGAAGCTTAACAGGGTAAATTCTAATTTCAAGCAGTCTTTAAGGTCAGCTGTACAGAGATGTCTGCAAAGGCTCTAGGTTTCATTCGACTGTTTAAGTTAAAGTTACAGCTAATTGACTCTGGGTGAGAGAGTGTGTAAATAGATCTAATATGGAGTTGAACACTCTCCACAGTCTTTGGTTATGAGCATGGGCGGAGGGTGAACCAACTCCAGGGTAAGGCTAAAAGCAGCCATAAACACGTCTTTTCAGAACAAGAACCAAACAGGGGTGTCATACAGGGTAAATACGAAATTTTTAATGGGACTGAATTTGTATTTAAAAAGATTACAATTTAAAAATAATTAATGTTTCATTTCCACGGTGAATAAAATATAAATATAAAATTTAAGCATTGAAGCATGAAAACCTACCGTTATAATCGCTGAAGCTGAAAAAACTGTTAAATTAATCTCTTACTTTTTACATACATCTGCGCTTGGTGTGACGTTATTTTACTGGCAAATGACATTATTGTAGCGCGAAAGCACATTAACATAATGCTTGAATATTTTCGTCTTCAAAATACAAACATAAAAGAGATATAGTAAAACAAAGTAGTTACAATAACCAGTTTATGTTAAAACAAAATTTTACAATAAAAAAATCAAGGAAATGCCCAGCACAAATCTGTTTTGAGACTACTTTTTAAAGTGCATGATGAAAACCTTTGACAATGTTAACTTCTGGTGCAAAAACAATTAATATCTATAGCGCATGAGCACAGAGAGATTTGTGAGTGCACAGGACACAGTTTGAATGAAAGGAGAGATATGTTTTAAGTGCGCACTCTCTCTCCGGGTGAGAGCAGAGTATATCTGAGAACACACGTCCAGTTTTGTGCGCAAATCTGCGCGTGAGCGGAGAGATTCGCGCTCGTGTATTAATGTGCTTTCGCACTACAATAAAGTGCTCTTGACATCTGTCCGTAAAATAACGTCATAACTTGGTTGCTTATGATTCGCAAGAGTCCAGAATTAAGTCAGCGAACGTGCACGCACTCAACAAAACTGAGTTTCAGCGAGGACTCATCTGAACGCTTCTGTTTTGCCATTGCATTCCTAAACTCAACAGAATTATGTGCGATTGGTTAAAATGCTCAACGCGGTAAAAACGCCTAAGATGAAATACGGCGCAACATGAGCACATTTTAATTTAATTTCTGTAATCGACACTGTCTATTCATATTCTCTTTGATAGCAACAGACGTAATAGATTATATTTGTTTCTGCAGAGGCATTTTTGTCCTATTAAGTGGCATTTTTGCCCCAGGTCCCCGTGGCCAAAGACTAAACCTATGGTTCTGAGCTACTAGTCTTAAACACTATTCACATCGAACTGTCAAATGCTCACTGACATTCTCACATTTCACGTCTGGTTATATATGCTCTATATAATTGTGTATGTGATGAATACAAATCTTGAGTCTTGAATCTTCTCTTTCCCCAGCTAAATTAGCTCCAACAAGCCATGGTAAAGGCGAGAGGTTGGGTCTTCAGTGATGCCAGACACAAAACTATTATGTACAACAGTTGCATTGTGACAGAAGTGGAGTAGACACAATAAAAGCCTTACGGTGCAATGCATAAATAACTCCAAAAGAATGAAACCCTCAATTTTATCTCAAGCACTCATGAAGAATGGCACACACACTCAAGAAATGACACATCTGCCATCGGTGTATGTGCAAATGTTATGTTGAGATAATCTAATCGTTTTTATAACCCGTCAAAATGAGAGCAGTTGTGTGTGCCATGACCTTGAAGTGAAGCTCTCGCAGACTGAAAGAAAATAGTGAAATAAATTGAAGCATGATTTAGAAAATTAAAGTGGCATACCATAATAATGACTGAAGAATATTGTTGTGTACATCATGTTCGTGAGCATGGCTAGATGGTATATTAATCATGACATTGCGGACAGAGGCTGCAGCCTTTCCTGACTCGAGCAGATGTTGTAAATCCAGAATTATTTTGGCGAGGCAGGTGCCCTCCAGCAGGTTTCTGTCTGCTGCACTGGTAATGGTTTGTCTCCATTCCTGGTGCATTGGACAATAACCCCGCATGCACTTCCCCAGACCTTTATCATCGCAATATGAGGTACTGTGGCATTTCCATTGAACCCAAGGTTAGGCTCAAATGTCTCTTTCTCAAAAAGCATCATGACCCTGTGTCCAAAGAGCTATGAGTTAAACTGAAGGGAGCTATATGGGGTTAAATATATTTAGCGTATTGTATTATGTGCCCCCAGTGCTCTCTGAACTCATGATGCTTCGGAGTATCAGATTTGTCTAGTGAACATCCGAGCAATTGAGATAACAGCTCTCCCAGGATATTTTTTTCCTTTGCATTCATGGGCATATTGATTAGACATTTTTTGATGCAAATTGAATGGGGCTTTGAAAGGAAGCTGACAGTTAAAGCAGTATTTCACAAAAAAAAAAAAATTATTGCAAACCCATGTGGTCAGTGATGTTTTGAAGAATGTTCCTACTGCATGATGTGGGCAGGGAGTGTATTCCAATACCACTCCTATATTGTGAAATTTCTTTACATGAGAAACAGTCAAATTTAAGCTGCTATTCAAAAAAACAGACATTCTGCTGTAGCACTACAATGTAATTTGTGCTTCAGTAAATTAAAAATCCTTGACAGGATAAGGTTTATATGTAAAAAAAATAAAGAATATGTGCAAGCTAAAAAAAATAGTGTTTACACACTCACCTCCCTGAACTTTGTGCTCATCCGGGTCACGGCACCAATTTCCCCCTCCATTTCTACTCTCCTCCCTCGCTCTGAGCAAGATTTGAACTGGCATTTTCTGGCATTGGAGCTAGACAGGGCAGGGAGGTTTATCCAAAAATAAAGTCTTAAATTCAGGAGTTTAATTTTTTTGTTGTTTCAAATTTAGGGTTATTAAAATATCTTAAATAGTATAAAAAAGTATGGAAGCCTGTTTCTGCCACTGAACAAAATTTTTTTTATGTATTGCAACTTTGGCTTTAACATCTTTTTTCGTCAGAATTGGATTTTATAACTTGCAAATGAAAGTTTATACCTCATAATTCTAAGATAAGTCATAAATGTGCGATATATACTCGCAATTGATGAGAAAGGCAGAAATGTAAGATAAAGAGCTGCTATTACCTTCCTGCATTTATTATTCAGTGAAACGGTTTTCCATACAAATGTCTTAATTATCATTTTCAGAAGGGCATAAATTTGGGGCCAGAAAACAAGCATCACAATATGGTTTAATGTGAATGTTAAACTTCATAAGGCAATGATTTAATGCAATATATACAATCGCTTTCAAAGTAAAAAGGTAATAAAAGAAAAAAATGGCACTGATGTGCATTCTACAGGCTTGTTGTTTCAGTAATTCTTGCTGTATTTGTAGTGTTTTATCTTCCTCATCTGTTTAATAGTATATATATATATATATATATATATATATATATATATATATATATATATATATATATATATATATATATATATATATATATATATATATATATATATTATACTTATATTATTTTATTCAAACAAATAATTTTTTTTTTTTTTTATGTCTCAGCACATCCTTTTGAAGTTCTTTAGGTTTGTTTATTTTTAAGGTATTTTATTGTTAGGTAAGATTATTGGAGTATGTTTTACAAAACAATATTAGATGAGTCTTTCTGCTTCAGAATTTCATATTTAATTTAATGTATTATTTGTTGATTCTCTAATTATTTGTGAAATTTACTAGCTTTTTCTGAGCGAAAATAAATTACATGTGCTTCTTGAAAAAAAAAAAAACAGTAAGCCTTCAGACCGTCTGCTATACCATGTTCTTTTACTTTAATGAAAAGTACAGTATGTGTATTATTCAACCCATTTGTATTAGTAGGTCTAACTGAGGAGAAATGTCTTGCTCAAGTGCACATTGGTGATAAATTCACCCCTTGTCAGGTTCAAACCTGCAGTACAGCCTTCCAGTTATCAGATCATTAACCACTGTGCCACACCACTCCAGATTGATTACTTCATTACATTTCCTATTTAAAACAGAACAATCCAAATCCAAAATCTTCATATGACACTAGAAACAGTGCCATAAGAACGGCACGCCGCATTGGACCTGCACGTGCCGATAAGCATGCGTTTTATAATTTACAAATATGTGTAAACATCTGAGTGACCTGTTATTAATTAAATGCCATAGGTATTGAACCTGAATTTATGTTTATGAGAGTAAGTGATTAAACGGAAAATAATGCATGCATAGCATGTGAGTGTAAGAGCTGTTCAGCGCGAGGAGCTCATTCATTCTGGCTGTCATAAACACTGTGATGCGACTACAATGAGATCAGACAACCGCATCCATCACTGTTCTACCAGTGACATCCTCATAGTTCCTTACCCCACTATCAAGCTCACTTACTCTCTCTCTCACTCAGAGTCTGTTCTGTCAAACAGAGCCCAGCCTTCTTTGGCATGCACATCCTGCACGGGTAAATAAATCGAATCCTTTTACATTTAGTCTTGCATGCAAGTGGCAATGAGTTGAAAGTGATCAAATTTAAATACAGATAATATCCACAGGTAAGAAATACCTTGTTTAGAGGATACTGTGATCTTGTTAATATAATATGACTGTAATTTGGTTTAGTTCATTATGGTATAATATTAGATATTTAAAATATTTATGTATATGTATGTTGTTGTTGTTACTTATTGTAATATTTTAATAAATTGCATTTATTTTAGGGGACTTAAAAAATATATTTATTTATTAAATACTGAAATAAATACATATTATTTATATAAATCTTGAAATAAATATTGAAATCAATAAACAACAATAATAATAATGGCCTAGAAGCAAATGCTAGTAAAATTAGGATTCTCAGTGTAAATAAGAAATACATGATTTAAGCTAGTTTTAATTGTAAATGATTAATTATATGATATATGACTAAATCATAAATTAATTACTGAATCATGGTTTTCAATACAGAATCAAAAATATTCACAGTTCACACTTTTACTTTTAAAATTGTGAGATATAACAGAACCCATTTTTCTTCTCGCAACTCCCAAGTGTCTTTTTTCTCTTATCTCTTAGAGTTATAAACTTGCAATTGTGAGTTAACATCTCAAAATTGCAAGATAAAGCTCATTATGAAATAAAAAAAGTTGCATTTTTATGCATTTTTTTTATTATTTTGTGGCAGAAACAGGCATCCATATTATAAATCTGTTCCTCGCTGATGTACGTGATGTACGTGAAGGCATACAAATCACCTAACAAAGAAAAGAGCTCACATTTTATCTCGGAAAACTGTCTGAAAATAAATTTATTTAACTAAACTGATCTGATGATTTAAAAAAACAAAAATCTACATAAGGTATCAATGCATGCTGAATAATTCACCAAGGTAAAAATATGAAGAAAAATTCAAATGTATCAAACATCACAGTGCAAACTAAACACTGAATTGTGCTGCGGCGTGTTATGCAAGCAAATGGATTCACTTTCCTGTGGCTCGTGTTTTGCTCTCAAACAACACTTTATAAATGTTTTTACTCTATACTATATTATTAATAAAGGGCCTGTTGAAATGCTATAAAAAACTGCCTTTTATGTCAAAAGCCTGCTCTGCAAAACTCTGTGCTAGAGTCGATGCAGGAGTCCATCTCTAGGGAAGCCCAGAAGACAACAGCTCTTCATGAGAAAAACTAAAAGGCAAGAATCAGACAACGGATCTAACCCACAGTGACAGACAAACACACACACCAAATCAAAAAAACAGCTAAGAAAGACCTTCACAATCTGAGGCCCCCTTACTGAAAAATCGACTGGCTCTTGTTGAGAAAATGACCTGGCATCTATTTCAAGAGATTATTTCCCCCAGGATCCAGCTAAAGACAGAAGCTCCACTCTCTGGTCAATGGCTGACAAAAGATGAGGAGGGCCATATGAAATCTGTTTTTTTTTTTTTTTTTCAAATTCATTTTTTTTTTTTTTTGCTTTTATTTTTTTCCAATATTTTTTTTTTCTGGAGTCTGTTTTGATTGTTAAATGTAATTTTACTGATCAAAAAGCATGTCTTATTTATTAAAATCATGAAATTTATACAAGTTTACAGCAATTTATCCAAATTCAAATTTTAGGGCCCTATGAAAATTTGTATTGTTTTTTTATTCATGTTTTTAACATTATTATTATTATTCATGTATTTATTTGTTTGTTTGTTTGTTTAAATTCTGTGTTTTTTCATTTTATATTTTCTAGATTTTATTTTAATGGTTTACTTAATTTTTAATAATTAATTTTATACATTTGTTTATCAATATTTGTGTTGTTGTTGCAATAACAGCATTAAATTACAAACAAACCCTTTAATTTTGGGGGGCAAATAAAGTGCTGCACAACAGAGGTTTACAGTTAAAATTAAACATGACAGAAAATGTGTGCGATTATTCCTTAAAACTTAAGTTTGAATAATTTTATAGTAGTAGTAGTAAGATCTTCCACTGTACAATTGTAAAATATTTCTGTCACAATTTCCTCAAATTTAACTAAACTTTTACTTTGAATGGTTGCCTTTGAAGAGTTTTGTATGTGTGCATATATTATATTATGATGATAGTTTTTCTAAAAACAAATGTGGAATGTGGATTGACTCTCAGACTCGTGAAATGCTCAATTGATAATGTTCAGTTCAGAACACGCAGTATCCATTTCTAAATAGTCTTTTTGCACTTTAATATTCACAGATACTCCAAATCGCCATTTAATTCCTGTGTACTGGCTTACTTTTGATTGATTCATTTAAAATTCCAAATTCCGTTACATTCCTCATTATACACTAAATTCTATTTTTATGACTGGATTCCACGATTCCGTCCCGTTTTCCACGTTGCCCGAAGGGACGCCCAAGGAGGATTCATTGCAAACATTAAGAAAAGACGGATCAAAACAACCACGTATTTTTCCAAGACCAAAGATCCCACCACTGTGTCAAAAAACCACATACTACGCAGAAGCAGCTTGAATGACGCAGAATCCCATAAATCCCGCTGAGGCTCTTGAGAAAATACATAAGCCCCCTGGTGTTCACCGTACTATCAGACTTCAGCGCAGACTCCAGCTACGGTTGTTTGTTCGTCTTAAACCGGCACTTACACTGTCAAACAGCTGAAGTACTCTATCTGAAGTTGTGTTACAGAGAAGCCGGCTAGGTTTACATGCAGACCAATATTCAGACTTCTGCTCTGTTCTAACTGAGCCGAGTTCCAGCCATTTCATTCCACTCACATTTGCATTTACATGGAAAAGACAACATCCTGCACCATTACTGATGCCAAAGATGCTCTGTCAAAAACTCTGACTGCCGTATGTGCCATAAAATGAGAGAATAACTACAGAAGAATGTCCAGATTATCATATAGTCATGCATGAGTCTGATATGTTATAGGTAATGCATTGCAAAGGATTTGTCGAAATAATCTGTGGATGTATGAGTAAATCATTTACAATAAGATCAATAAAATGCATTTCAAAAATGGGATGAATTTTCATTTCATGCAGACTATAAAGAACGTTTGCATGTTGATAGTCGGCTTTACTAATAGTCATCAAGCCAAAACAGTCACTCAGATCTTTATCTCTTAATTAATTTCATTTAAAGCACCATGCCCTGTCATGGCCATCAAAACACTGCTTGTGTACAAAATCACCTCCTTTAAACTGAAAGACACCGACAGACATCAAATCTCCCGCTGTGATCAATGTTCCCTTGATTATGCACAATCCACAGGTTTATTTGTGAGGTGTTGCTGAGAGATTTTTGTTTATGACTTGCTGTTTATTACTAGCTCCCGGGCGTCTGTCGAAACACAGCAGTCAGATAAATGCTTCAATAAATAGTCGCAGCACAAAAGGTCTCAACCAACAGTATGATATTGTGAACTAGATGTTTCTTACAATATTTCTGATCTAATTATAAACTTTTGAACAAGGAAGTGAAGAGCACTTTGTGAGTCCAAGAGCTCAAGTTACACAGCAGCGTATCATTCGTTGGCTCATTTTGTTTGCACTCGAAGGTGAGATGTTAATTATGATGGTCAGAAGACAGAAATGTTTGTCATCACTCCCCCAGCTGTCGCATAAAAAACACCCACGAATGTGCATTAACTTTAAAAATGGAAATATTAAAAAGCTTTGCTTGATTTATGATGTTAATGACGGTGGAAATGCATCATCAGAGTCAGTGAAGTAGTTACGAATTGCAACGAGAGGGTCTTGGTGAGGCCAAAGATATCAACTACTAATAGAAAGACTTTCGTGTCAAAGTCGTTCACACGTCAATTTTGTCTTCTGAAAATTGTTTAAATGGGCCGAGTTATCACAGTGCATGCAAACGTGGCCGTCATTATACGTACGCAAGGAAAGGACTCTATCTGTCAATCTCTCTATGACAGGGCACCTGTCAACAATCACTCAAATAATGAGCCTCTGTTTGGCCCTCAGAGGACACCGTAGTCATCTAACCCTGGAGCCATCTCCTGAATTTCTTAACAGGACTGGTGGGGAAAGTGATCTAACCTTTTATTCCAAGCAAATATCCCTCTACACACAGTGTTTCAGGCTGCAGGCCAATTTCCATTCCACTGCTCATCGACCATTTTAAATGACCTGCCACTAAGATTAATCCTAACCAGGGAACCTTACAGTTCTCAACTGTGCCTCCATCTGACTCCTTATATTATGTACTGTTTGGAGCTATTAAGGTTTAATATTGTAGGCAGATGATAATGTGAAGAATTGAACAATGTCAGCATGAAAGGTCAAAACCATCAAACTGACTGACGTTAGATGAATGGCAGAGAGGCCGCTTAACTGCGGGGTCTAGAGCATCTATAATTAAACATAAGAACCGTTTTAGAGGTTTGAATATGAGAGCAGAATCGAGGTGGCGGCATAGGTAGCCCACGTTTCAACCCATTCTGACTTTTAACACCCCTGTCTGCCAGAGCGAATGATACGCTGGCACTCTTAAATCTGAAAGCCGCCCCTGCTGCTTAAACACAAAAAATGTGTTTTAAAATGTGGATTATGAAAGCGAATGACTCACTTGGATCAAAGTCTGATAACTGTGCAATCATTTGGCCATCAGGCCATCACAGAGAAAGAAGAGCGTCTGACAACCAATGCGCTCCATTGATTATTGTGCGATGAGATACATAATGCCGTATTGATGCTAAATGTTTTAAATTCATTGTAAATGCTCAATTATTAGTAGAGCTGTGTAATATTTTCTTTGAGCAGTGAGTGATATGTCTGCAATGGCTAATTATCCTGTGCAAACAGTAAAAATTGTTATCCGCTCCATGAAAAATATGACATCAGCATTGATTCTGGTGGTACTGGCTTTTTGTCATTTTAACATAGATGTATATTATATGGATATGGATAAATCACTAAGCCATCAACAGATTTTAACAGTTTCTGCAGGCAGTGTCAGTAAGTCAAAGTTGCAGCCACAATGCTAGAGTTTGTTTGGGTGGGTGGATTTTTTAATTTATATTTTAACCTTTTTGGTCCATTTTAACTTCCATCAGGTATAATTTGCATCACTTGGAAAATAAACAATGCGCTTTCTTCAACAAGTTACACGATTTGAGGTATCGTTCATATTTGCAGCACACATGCCAGTTTGATTAAGGGTTAAGGGTTTGCTCAAACAAAGTCTACTTTTAACTAATTACTCATTTTCAGAGATATCACACTTCAGGACCATCCATGGATTCAGCAGAGGAAATCTACCATTAATATTCAGTGTAATTTCCTGAAGTTTCAACATGGAACAACTTCTTCACCACCAATGACAGATAACTTCATATGCATTATTGTAACCAAATAAAAATAAATAAATAACTCTAGAGAAGCCTATACTGTGCAAGTTCTTTGCCGTTTGCAGCATTATTCTGTCACAATAAACGGTCTACACATTTGTCATGTAGATAAAATCAATAATAAAATGATAAAAGCGATTCATACCATGCTCTACCATCACTATCAATGCAGTTTTGCTATCATACAACAGCTGTATCACCGTTTCCCTTTAGACTTCCCACATTAATGCTGCAACCAGCCAGAGATTCAATTCAGATTTCTCAAGTTCAGCCGCTCTGAATTCTAATCAGTAATGACACTTTAAGGCATATTGTTTGATAGTTTACTGATGGCAAATAACTAATATCAGAACTACTATGGCATGTAAGGTTGTTAAGTGATAGTATACTGTTGTTTTCAACTAAAGTGAAGTGCAGTACTACAACACTTCTGATAAGAAAATGCATATGACTTGTGTTTAACAGCTGCATTTATGGTGGAAAACTACATTACCCATGTTGCTCTACAGAAAAGAAATGAACCAATTAGAGAGTCACAGCCAGCAAATTTGCCAAAAGATGACCGGGGGAACTTAACGGGAGTGGATGTTGCAGGGAATATTCACTCCCATGTCTCCCTACACTGTTCAAATAATAATAAAATAAATAAATAAATAAATACTTTTTAAAATCAGTGGTAGAGCATTGCATTAGCAGTGCAAAAGGTTGTGGGTTTATTCCCAGGGAACATATGTTTGGATAAAAGTGTCTGCTAAATGCATACATTTAATTAAATTGTTTATTTAAATTACCAGAAAGAGTTTTAAATAGCAGTACTGTTTTTAAAGTGAAACCTGCTAAAGTCTCTCATTGATGTAAAACTAAAAGCATTAATATCAATACTATTCTTATCCACTTTTTAAAACAAAATTACGGTACTGCTTCCTTTCTTCCACGGCTTCACTGTATTCTATGTAGGATATTATGAGAGACATGGAGTGAGCAAGTGTGATTACCTGCATCTTCAGCTCAATCTCACATTCACAGTAAATGTGGAGCGCGAATCATTGATTCGGATCGGAACTTCGGATCGCGGATCGCGAATCATCTGATTCGGATCAGAACTTCGGATCCGCGAATCATTTAATTCGGATCGGAACTTCGGAGCGCGAATCATTTGATTCAGATCGGCACTTCTGATTGCGGAGCGCGAATCATTTGATTCGGATCGGAACTTCGGATCGCGGAGCGCGAATCATTTGATTCGGATCGGAACTTCGGATCGTGGAGCGCGAATCATTTGATTCGGATCGGCACTTCGGATCGCGGAGCGCGAATCATTTGATTCAGATCGGAACTTTGGATCGCAGAGCGCTTAGCGATCTCTAAAACACACCCAACAAACACACTTTTTCGTAATATCAAATACTATTATTAATTAAATACCACAATTATATAAAATATCTGTCAATATTTATTTAATAATAATATGTAATCAATAACAGTAGGCTAGACGTTATAAATGTTGCTAATCAATTCAGTCAAGAGTACAAAGGCAGCGTTCTGATTAAAGTTATAAATAAAATGTAAAGTTTTGCCTTCAGCCACAGCTATTTGCTCTGAAACAAACAAAACAATGAGATCAAAGATTGCCTGTTAGATTTACCTAAAACGAATAATATAGCTCATGTTTAACCACATCAGAGCCAGCAGAAATCTTCTTTCCATCATTTTCAGTATAAGTCTTTACTGCTGACTAGGGCTGTCACTTTTGTGAAAAAAGCATTTTCGATTTTTAAGACATAAGTGTTCATTGAATCGAATGTAAAATCGATTTTCCATGTAAAAAAGAAAAAAAAAAAGACGTTTCCTTTTTCAACGCCAAATAACAGATGAACGTTAAGAGAGCGCTGGAAACACACAAGTCAGCAATATTTCTTATCTATTGGGATTAGAGCTGTAATCGAGCCTTAAAAATTAGGCCCAACAGGACCCGAGCCCGACAGATTTCGGCCCGAGCCCGAAAAATACATTTTGATTGACAGCTTTTTAAAAGCCCGAACCCGTTTACAGTCCGACATTATACAGCTCTTTTGCCTTTTGTCAAGAATGAGTAATCTATGCTACATGTTTTAACATAATTTATTCATGACTAACGTAAACTAGACCACTTGGAAGTTGGAATAAAGAAATAAAATAAGTCCTGTGTCACATCGTAACATCTCAGCATTCTAGGCATAGGCTCATTTAGCCCGTAAATAGACCAACGCACCAATAAAACGAGTCTTTTTTAACAAATTAAATTAGGATAAATTTTAAATTAAGAAGGGTATTTGGCAATAACGAAATTAAGATAAAGGCTGCGCCGGATATGCTTTGCCACTATCAGCTGACATTTAATAAAATAATAATGCCCAAATTAGCGTAAATACTCTGTCCACATTATGCATTTAAGACTCAATGAATATTTAGTTATCATTTGAAAAACCTTTACTCACAAAGATTAGGCTAGGTCTACATGTTTTTGTGTAGGAAGATGATTGAATTCACTGTCTTCAGCGCGCTCTCTGATGGTGCGTCATTATTCACTCATTATTCTCATTATAAACAGGTCAAAACTTTTCCACACCTCAGACTTTGCTTTAGTTGCTGGTGCAACCCAGACATGTTCGCCAGAGGCAAGCCTCCGTTACACCTACTCAGTATCCATTTTCGCATCTTTCTCGTGCTAATCAAAACACATCACATGACCGCTGGTATTTTCTGTCTAGCTTTCGCAATGCATACTGCACTTTTGGAATTCTTTATTTTCTTTTTCTGCTTGTTTGTGAGTTTTTAATTGTTTAACTATTTAAAAAAATAATAGTAGTGTACACATTTGTTTAAAATCGATTCCCTATTTTCATTTTCGAAACTTGTTGGTCCGATCGATTGTGCAATCGATTTTCGAACGAAAAGTGACAGCCCTACTGCTGACTCACTCATAAAAACTGTTTGTTGCCATCTAATGACAGAATAATGTAAATAAAATCATTGCAGAGCAATGTATCATTTAATTCGGATCGGAACTTCGGATCGCGAATCATTTGAGTCGGATCGGAACTTCGGAGCGCGAATCATTTGATTCGGATCGGAACTTCGGATCTCGGAGCGCGAATCATTTCATTCGGATCGGAACTTCGGATCGCGGAGCGCGAATGATTTGATTTGGATCGGAACTTCAGATCGCGGAGCTCGAATCATTTGATTCGGAGCGGAACTTCAGATCGCGGAGCGCGAATCATTTGATTCGGATCGGAACTTCGGATCGCGAATCATTTGATTCGGTACGGGACTTCGGATCGCGGAGCATGAATCATTTGATTTGGATCGGAACTCCTAAGAAATACTTTCAGAGCCAAGACAGCTTAAATAAAAATGGCAAGGCACTAATGCATGCTATAGCATATGGATTTGATATTTCTCTATAGGATATATACGCTTCTATAAATACTTTAGCTACAGAAAAAAAAATATAATTTGATCATGACCATTACTCCGTTTCTATAATCATAATGTGAAAAATCTTAACTAACTATGATTTATTGATGTCTAAATGACACTTTTTCATTAATTATGTCTTTCATAAAAGTTTATGCAATTCACTTTATTAAGAATCATATTTCTCTGAGTGCAGATTATGCGTATGGCATCAGTGGGAGAGAGACAGACTGTCGAGCATAACGGCTGCTGGAGAGAGGCTGATCTTTAGCTGTCGGCTACAATTCTACAGTTTGATTATGGCTTTGAACTGCACATTTCAGCTGAAGCCTATGAAGCTATGAAGTATAATGCTCTGAAAACCCCAAACCATAAATGACCAATTGAGGTGTAAGTCAATGTCAATACTGATAATGATATTATTCTTGTAACAACAAGGTCAGAATTAGCATATGTCAGTCATGGCTTTTGCTAATGGACATTGAGTTCCTAATTTACAAGCTCTCAGAGCAAGAATCGATCTTTACCTTGGCTAATCGCTGACAAATGGCCTGCTTTTCACTCACCTTGAGTGACAGTGGAATTACCTGCAGAACTGGAGCTGAGCCCTATATTCACAGGTTCACAGAATGAATATGTGGAGCTCGAAAAAGGGCTTGATTGATGGTCATAATGAAGGGAATCAGATATGGACTTCACTCAGGCTCACATAACTTTTTGGAGGAAGGTTGGAAGAACAGAGCTTAATAGTTGCATGGTCAAACTTCATAGTGATGAGCAATTCAATCATGTTACTAAAACGGCATTATACCTTTGTGTTTTTTGTTTTGATTCAAAGTTGATTTGATTCAGAGCTGGCTGGTTTGGTTCAAGGTTTCAAATTTCTTACTGAAGAATTATCTATACACTGAAAAAATAAATAGGAAAACTGCATTCAAAGCCAAGGCATAAAAATCAGGTGTGTCACTTTAGATAGGGGAGCTATATTGTTGAAATAAATAAGGTGAGGATGATTTTAACACATATTTTCTTAATGTTTCTTAGAAATCAATCTTTTTTACTGTTCTAGAGATTTACTTTGTTCTGTTTGCAGATGAATATTGAATGATTGATTGCCTAAACAGACAAACCAAAAGGTGAAAGTAAAATGAAATTAAATAAAACACATTGTACTCTTAAATCAGCAAATGATCAGCAATCAGGCTTACAGCTTTGGGTCCAGTCAGAAAAATGCCCTGATTTTTAAGATTACTGAAGTTTTCACACTGCCCTATGAATGCATAATAATATGCTTCAAAATTAAAAATGTTAAGTATGTTGCAAAGCTATGGTTATGTGTCTTTGTTTCTCGGTTTCATTTGTGAATTCATTTTCAAAGCTTTCATCTGTGAATCAATTTTCAAAACATGCCAATGCAAATGTTATGATGCATGCATGCATACATCCTCTGATTCATACACACATTTATATTATAGTACAATTATATTAGCAGCAACACAGAGACATCCTCCACAAATTCAATCTGCTAAAATGCACAGGCTTTTCAATCAACTAAGGCTACACATTTCAGGTCAGTGACAACACATCGTATCCTTTCTAAAGGAACAGAGTTAACATGCATACCGTACTTCACACAAGTGATTGCATTCAAAAAGTGCAATGAGCTTATCACAGGTTGTAAGTTTGGCACCCCTTTATATTTAAGGACGAAATTAAAAGTTTAGTGGGTTAAAATGTATATAGCTCTTTTAACAAAGATTTTACTGACTGTTAGAACAAATGTCAATGAAAGCAGTAACCTTTCACACCAGAGATGCTCACAAGTCTCTGAGCTAGAGTCCAAGTCAAGTCTCAAGTCTCTGAGCTAGAGTCCAAGTCAAGTCTCAAGTCTCTGAGCTAGAGTCCAAGTCAAGTCTCAAGTCTCTGAGCTAGAGTCCAAGTCAAGTCTCAAGTCTCTGAGCTAGAGTCCAAGTCAAGTCTCAAGTCTCTTTATTATATTAAGTCTCTGGTTATAATAAATGTTGCATCACGTAGAGCGACCCATCCAAGCTGCTTAGAACACTGCATGGCTATATATAAGGAATTCAAAGCATGTAATATGTTATTATGACAACTCTATCTATTAGCATACAATATCAACTTTGATTTTGGTATAAAATAAGTGTAAACAGGCTATTGCAACATGTCAAAAACACCAAGAATGCTTTACTTTTAAGTTAATATCTGTATTTTGCATTTATGGATTCAGTAATGGCCTTCTGTCTGTCCTGGCTGTATAGCTGCACACCTCTTGTCTGGCTTAAGAATGAACAAAGCTACGCTGACTTATGTTATTCATACAATACCTACTCACAAATAAACATCAAAAACAAAGCCGGTGTCCTGACATTTTATCCTACCCTGTCAGATTTTCCTACGCGGGTTTACTGCGCACGCGCACATCAATATCGCGTCCTTTGTCTCATGCTAAACAACGATATTTAATGTATCTGCATGACTGTAAGGGTAGGTTTAGGGCTGGGGTAGTTGTAGACTTTAATAAAAACGCAATCTAATTGGTAGAAAATAATATTTATTGTTGGTTTCCTGTAACTGTATCCATTTTAGCTACAACCGCGAATATAACACATAATTACTGTATTTGCAGTAATGTAAGGGTATGATTAGGGTTGTGATAGGTGTAGACATTAATAAACCATAACTTTACAGTAGAATTTTCGTTGTGGAATTGTACTACCCACTGTTTTGGTGGGAGGTAGGAAAATCTGACAGCGTAGGACAAATCGACAGAACACCGGCTGCAATGAATTTCTGTGCAAAACAGCTTTTACTACAAACACTTCCACACAAGAACATTGTTATCACACAAGAACATTTTGATAGAGAACCAAAAATATTTAAAGTAGATAAAATTAGAATAAATAAAATGGAAATGTCTACATACTATTACTACTGTAAACTTTGCAAATAGGACATCAGCCCCTTCAAGTCAATGAACAATAACAAAGTGGGCTGCAATGAATATCTGTGCAAAACGTCATGGCTCCGCTCCTACCCAATGACAGAGGCACGCAGGTTTTTTTCCACTGGAGTACTCACGTGAAGGATGCGTGCACAACTAATAACTAATATCATCACGCTATAAAGGGTTGGCCTGCGCTGGGTGCGCCCCTCCCCCTATAACTGTTCTGTCTCCTGGCGGAGCTCATTTGTGTGCATCTGTGTGAAACACGCGCTCTGAAACACGCATAGGAAAAAAGAGCGACAGAAAGAGCGGCTCCCCTCCAGCCGTGACTCGGCTCCCATCGTTCATGTTTATGAGCCGTTCAAAAGAATCGGTTCGTTCGCGAACGTCACAACTCTAACAGCGAGCTCATCTGACGTTTACTAAAAATTAACATTGTTCACGAGTCCCGGAGCTCGAGTCCGAGTCGAGTCTGAAGTCTTTCGAGGACGAGTCTCAAGTCGAGTCTGAAGTCACTGTTTGTGCGACTTAAGTCGCACTCGAGTCCGAGTCTCAAACTCGAGTCCCCATCTCTGTTTCACACCCGAGCAAACACCTCATTAGCTGACTAATAACGCAAAATATATGGATTAATAAATTCAAATGAGAAGAAAGCAGGTTATCGTGCTCACATTTCATTAATTCGAGCTGTTCTTATTAGACCAAAGTCTATAGAAAGCCGGTTCTCGACGCACAGCCAATAATGACAGAAACTCTCAGCATTGTATCAGCTTTGTGTTTTGCGGAACTTTGATGTCGGTAAACAGAGAAGATGAAAGAAACGCGCGTGCCGCTCGTCACCTACCGGCCAAGCTGAGATGAAGCAGGTAGAGTCCCATAAGATCCATTTCTGCGCGCTTCTCAAGAGAACTGGCTCGAAATGACTCGAAACTGTCTCTGTTATAGTCTGAGGTTACCGACAGAGAAATGCCGTCCTGGACATATCAATTCAGCGTGTTATAAACCGGTCAAAAACGAGATGAACGTCCGCTGAACACAACAGAGCAGTGTCAACCTGTCAATCAGGACGTCAGGGAAAGCTCGAAATGAAATGAAAGCTCTAATGAAAGTTCCCGAGCTGCTCCATTATCTCGTATTGACATTTGTTCCCTCCGAGAACAAGAACACGAGTGAATGAAGAGTCGGATTTCATTGAGTGAAGATCAAACTCTGAGCACAGAGAGAGAGAGAGAGAGAGAGAGAGAGAGAGACTGGTTTGTACTCAGCTGTGTCTCAAAACCTAGTAAGCTGCCTACATAGTGTCCATACTCTGACCCTCAAGATGCTGTCTACTTAGGCAGCTCAGTATGATTTGAGACACAGCCGTAGGGTCAGAGAAGCTATCAGACTGTCTGCTACAAATCCTGCACTTTGATTCTGGCTTTGAACTGTGGATCTCAGAAGCCTGTGCTGAAATAGCAAAAAAAAAAATAAATAAATAAAAAAAACTTCAAAGTTAATCTCCTTGCCTTCTATTTAGTAATACTGAATGAATCCCACGGCCGGACTGAAAGGACGATCACTATTGTGATGGAAGAAAAAGTTCCATTAACTGTACTTTTAAAGGATACGGTTAAAAATTAAAAAACTTAAAATTAATTTGTTTTGAAATTTGACCCAATCTGTAGATGAGCTTGTTCCTTCATCCAGTTTGGAGAAATGTAGCATTGCATCAGTGTCTCATCAATGGATGCTCTGCAGTGAATGGGTGCCGTCAGAATAAGAGTCCAAACAGCTGATAAAAACACCACAGCACTCCAGTCCATCAGTTAACATTTTGTGAAGCCAAAACCTGTATTTCAGTAAGAAACAAATCCATCATTAAAACATATTTTTATCTTCAAACCATTGCTTTCAGCTAAAATACAAATCCATAATAACACTTACTCCAGTGAAAAAGTCGATCAAGATAAAGCAGCGCTTACAAGCCAAAAACAGCTCTAAACAAATATGTGGGTGGAATTAGACGTGAGAGACAACAGGAGACTCTTACACTGGGGAAAGCAATATTGTAGATTATGGGCTCATATTTGAGCCATTAGCAATGGATAGAGTTTTAAAATACATTAATATAGGATTTGCTTCTTACAAAAACAAAGCTTTCGGTTTCTTAAGATGTTAACTGATGGACTGGAGTAGTGTGTATTACTTGTGGTGTTTTTATCAGCTGTTTGGACTCTCATTCTGACGGCACCCATTCACTGCAGAGCATCCATTGATGAGACACTGATGCAATGCTACATTACTCTCATGAAGAAATAAACTCATCTACATCTTGGATGGCATGAAGGTGAGGACATATGTAGCAAATTTTACATCTTCAGGGATCACGATCTGTATCCATTGATCTCAAATATAAATGCCTTGTGTGAGGGGGATGTCTAGCTCTGGCTTATATTAGCAATCAAAGAGTGCCTTGGAGAACTGCTAACCTTCTGAACAAGGCTGGGGTGCTACATCATAAGCCACGGCCTTCATTCTTAATGAATGCATACTAGTGCAAACGTAAGCAATGTAGAGCTCATTAAAACTGGACGTTATGACTCATTATCACAATCATCTATTGGTTTTTTATCAGCCATGTCATTATGACATTCATTGTAGTTGTTATGTTAACAAACACGGGAACTTCTGTGGCATCACTGCTGCGTGGAAGCTTTATTTTTAAGAGTGTGGTCTAAAGGCGTTGGCATAATCAATCCATCTCATTGACTGAGTCTGTTCATTCACACGCGCTGATGACGGGACTGACGAGTCTGTGCGCTCTCCTCATGGCTCTCTGGAGTGAGCTCTATTGTTTAAACTAGAGCTCTTTCAGTGTCGGGACTTCAGGGTGTTTCTGACATGAGGGGAAGAGATGTGGTAAGAAAGCACTGACAGCTTGGATAAATTATAAGAGGATTTCAAGGGAATAAACGTAAAAAGAAGTAAAACTGCCTGTGTGTTGCCGCTGGAGGGAAGAAAAGCAATAAAGTATGTGCAACTGACTTTGAAAATCGGTAGAAAGATGTTTTAGTATAGGCCAAAGTGGCATGTAATACTATAAGCATTGCTGGACTGAAAACCAACTTGACAAGTTGAAGCTCCTATATTTTTATACTGAGGGTGTGATTGAAAAGCATGTCGTTTCTAGACACTGGGCTGCAGCTGTAAAAAATGCATAAAAAATAAATTGGAAACACATATTTTAAACATTTAAAATACAGTTTTTAAATATACTGTACCTACCTCTTCATTTTTCTTGGTTTAACGGAAAATGTAAAAATGCATATTTTATGCACACAAAAAGAGAAAATATTTTTAGCTTTATGCAGTTTGTTACTATGTAGCTGAGAGTGGGGTAAACTGAGTCACAAACTAGAAAGAGTATGCACATTTATTTTAAATAGAAATCTTTTGTAACATTTTAAACTAGCAATTAAATACATAATTGTTGAATAAAGATGTTAATGGTATTATTTAGGGAACCAAATCATGCTGACCATAAACTTAACTGCATAAATTAATTGGCATGCAAATTCAGAAAAACACGAAATGGGGACCAAGTTTCTTTGAGGCGAAAAATCCAAACTGAAATCCACAATTCAGAGAAAATGTTCAAGAGTTTTTTCCCTTACGTTATGTATTGATGAAACTAACTCAGCTTCACAAAATCTCAAAGAAGCAGCATCTCTCTGCAGCCTTGATGGTCTGAACCTGAAATAATGTGCCTTACTTCACCCTCTCTAATCAAGGATCTTTTCAATAATAATAAAAAAGATATATGAAAAAATAAAGAAAGCAAAAGAGAAGAAAAAACTTGTTTCACAATCTTAAAATATACTGAATATAAAACATTTTCTTTGCTTATGAATCTATAATAAGATGTAAGCAACCAGGAAATCTTCATTATTTCAATATAAAAATGTGTTTGATTATAATGTACTGGACTGTTTTAGTGTCTAAGACACCACTGGGTACAATGTGAAAAAGACCGAAAGTCAACAGTAGACACAAATGCCAGAATATACAATGAATTATTTTATGCATTTAAATGGTTGCATTTTCGCATATTTTCTAGTATAAGTGCAAGGTTCACACATTTATGTGTGCATTAAATTACAAATAAAAAATACATCAGCTAGTGCCTTACATTGTGATTTCGAATTGAAGAATATAAAGTAGGCCTATTTTGCATTTGTGTGCTGCGTATACGTGCACAGTTTGCAGCTTTAATCGCCTTTTTTGGGTAATTTAGGAATGTATGCTCATAGTTTCATGTGTGGGTTATTTATGACGAAGTGATATAGAGCGTGATCCACATATTGATTATCATAGATGACTAAAAGATTGTTTTGCTTTTTTGAATGTTTTCTTATGAAGTTTGAAATGCTGAATATGAAATGGCTTTACGTTTTGTGTATTATTAAAATTGCTCACGAAAAAAAAAATGTTGACATCAAGCTATTCTGTTATTACTCATGCATATAATTGACATGATACATGCATAATGCCTTTTAACATAAACGTCTGCAAAAAGTGAGTCATCAAAACTTCAGAAGTGAACGCTGAATGATTTTTGTCTTTTATGACTTGGAACTTGTAATTGGGATATTTCTGACTCGTCTTGATCTCTAAAAAAAAACTGAACAATTGTTTATCTTCAGCCTCCACTTTAGCTATAACGCCTTGAGATTTATTTCTGAATTTTAAGAGTTTGAGCGGACTGAGATGTGCGAGAGGAAGGCATTAGACACCTGCCACATTCAGGATTGTTTCAATTCCAAGAGATTCCAAGCTGGGATTGCCATAGACTTAATCAAGCTCTCGCTTCCCATCGCAGCAGATGGTGTGTGTCACACCGCAGTCTTAAGATGCATTGCTCCTGTGCGTCTTTAAATATAGTCTCCCTCACACACACATACAGGTACATTTTCATATGACATTTCATATCATTTATGCTTTAGTGGATGAGATATTAAACTCAAACATGGTATGAGTATTAATATATTCAGAGATCACAGAGGTGAGTTTTCAAATATTTTCACCACTTTGGTTTGAAAACCAAATTTGAAAAATTTAAACCCAGTTTGAAAAAACTGCCAATTTATGAAAAAAAATACTTATTAAAAAATAAGTTAAATGAACACAACATACAAAATTTCCATATACTCTGCCCTATAAGAAGCCCCAGATATTCAACCCATAGGGCCACAAATAAGACATAAGCAGAATGAAACAAGAAAACATAGAAAGTTTCATGATAATCTAATGTTTCTGTCCTGTTATGCTTAAATAAGAAAGGAAGCTGCCCCAATATTTGACAAACAATTCTTCATGTTTTTTCAAACAAAATGCGATTTTCTCCAAAGGTGATACTCCTTTAATCCACATAGAAGTAGAAGATGGTTTAAAATCCTTTCATCTCAGAGTTATATATTTTATGGCCGCTAGCAGGGCCAGCCTAACAAATCTCAAATTAACCCTTTGTTGATCAAGAAGTGTGGAGTGCCCTAAAACTGCAAGTCTAGGCTCTCTAGACACTTTAGTACCAGCAACTATTACAGTGATCTCTAAAACCTCTTTCCAATATACTTCCAAGTCAGGACAGGACCATAGCATATATAAGAGAGTCCCTCTATCTGCTTTACAGCTAGGACAGTGTCGGGGTATAAAAAAACCCTATGTATCACATTTAATTGGATGAGTTTGTCACAGCTATTGATAGAGAAAGTCTGAGCTTCCTCACTTCCCAGTTTTGGTCTGAAGGTCAACAGGGACACAAATTTCACACATACGACTGTTGATCATGACTTGAACTTTCGCAAGACCTTTCTGGCCATTCAGAAAAATAAAAATACAAGTTTATCAGCGCTTTAATCAAAGTAGGTCAACCGTAACTGGAAGCCCTCCATCTATTACTTGAACTGATTAATTTGTTTGAAACAAGACATGTTCGAAATGTTTGCTTTAGGGAAATTAGTTTTAATTGGTAATAACTGTATATTTCCTTTAATTAACCAACAAAAGGCAAATGATTTTTGAATTGAAAATTGAACGATTCAAATTGAATGATTTTGTCCAACGTGACATCATTTTGGTGGGAAAACAGCAGCAAAAACGTCAATGAATTTGAAATTTTAAAACATTCTGTGTTCTCTCTCAAACGTTCCGTCCTGTACGCTAACGATTTTTCATTGTAAAGAAAATATTACTGGATTACATTTTACTAGAAAATGCCATTTTAGTCTAATTAAATTACACATTTACTTTAATGTATTTCTTGTCATCATTTGTCACTAGTTTACTTATTAGTTGTTTGCTGTTTTCTTATGCTTATATTCTTAGCAATTAATAAGTGACAATTTTTTGTTGTTGTTGTTGTTTTTAGTGTTTTATTAATTACAATGTGTTGTAACAAGAATTTGAAATGTATGCGTTACTATGAAATTGACTTCTTAGCTTTTCTTGTTTTTGTTTATTTATTTATTTTTGACTATTTTTTCATTTTAATATAGTTGTAGTTTAATTTTATTAGTTACGACGTGTTGTCCATATGTGCAACAATAGTGTATTATTATTATTATATTCTATACTTTTTACAATCCTATAATAGATTACTGTATATTGTGACAACATCCCCAATTCAAAATGTGTTCAATAACTTGTTTTAGTTTTATTTTCAACCAGTGCAGTAATCTTGTTTCAGCTAAGAATGGAAGACGTGTGTCTATAAAGAAACTGACTATCAAAAACATGGATGTTTACCAAGAAAATACTACTTCGGTTATTTTTTACTTCAAATGTCACATTTAATGGATTGTTCTACTTACTACAAGCAGTTTCTGAGTGCAAATGGTTTCTACATTTTTTACAGTGCACCCTAAAAATATTCACCGGAGTAAAAAGTGTGACAATTAGGTCCGTGCCTGGAGGAGCCTCACATGTTGTTCCTCTTTCCTCTGACGACCGCTAAAGTTTCACCCATTATCACCCCTTTAATGAAAGATTAGTCACGTCACAGGGAAATACCAGATGGATCGGATTCCCTTCCCAATGCTAGATTCATAAAATCGCTTGGTTTTATAACTGGGCCCTCGCTGTCTCTTTGGCTCTTTACAGGGGGTGAAAAGGTTGCTTTCAACCATTTATCACCAATCTCACCAACACCCCTGGTGGCCAAAAATAATCAGATGGCACCTGAGTCAACAGCCGCGTATTTTAAAGTCATAAGTTATCAGATGTGTTGGGAAAACAGCAGGGAAGGAGCGGCTCTGGCCCGTCTCATGTGGTCAAAATGCTGGGCTGTTTCCTGACCGCAGGACATCTCTTTGGGTTGTGTGGTGCTCGCTGTGGAGCCACTGACCTGACACGGTTCACAGCTGCGAGGTCTGAGGGGCGGCTGGGGGTTTCTACCAGTGCACTTAATTACTCAAATTAGGGGAAACCAGTTTGCAGGGCAAAAGGTCTGGAAGGTTGGGGGTTGAAAATAAAGCCTGGGGTGCAAAATAAACACTGAAACGATAACACAGAAACAGTCTGGTTTCTTGGCAAGTTAATTGAAATAGAAAAATCTGTTCGTATTCTAATACTGGCATGACTGCTGTGTGCTCGGTTGGGCTTTGTAGCCTTATTGTGATGCTTGTGCAGGGCATGAAATTAAAGAGAAAGTTCACCTAAAATTAAATCAAACAGTTCACAGTGTCCATTGGCTCTTAGAGTATGAAAAAATAAAATTCTACAGAAGTAAATGGCTTCTGTCAACTGTTTATTTAACCACATTCCTTAAAATATCAACAGAAGAACATGAGGGTGGGTAAATGATGACAAATTATTCATTTAAGTTTGGGTAATTCCTTTGAGCCTTCAGACAAGTCATGCACTTCTTCTTAAATATTCTCTCTTTTTTTCCTTTTCATTTTTGCTCACCATTTTTTAATAAACTTGATCTTTTTTATTATAGAATCGACAAAATTTGTTACACTGATGTTGGTTTAAGAATAAAATTAGCATTTTATAATGAGTCTTCCATCATGAAGTTTGACCAAACGATCAGTTCCTTGATCCTTCTGTGTGCTAAATATCCTCATGAACATCTTTTAAAGGTTTACTACCATGCAATGTATCATCAAAAATTCAGCAGAACCTGCGTGGACATCTTCATGGATACGCACCATAGGGGTTTTGCTTTACCTTGAAGCCAGCGAGTGCATCATAGCTGAATTATGCATTATTCTCAGCATTTCACAGGCTGTTTTTACTCTCCAATATGTGTTTTATCATTCCAAATGCGTATATTTAGTCTTCCGTGACCGGCGCCATTAAATATCAAGGTGGCCATTAAAATGTCTGTGTGGCTACAGAGATAGATGGGCAGCCATGAACGGATGTGAGTTTAAGTGAAACCTCTTAAGCGCAGGAGGAATAAGCACCATCCTCTAAATTTGTTAATGGTGTTTTAGTTTTCAAGAGCAAATAGATGTTAAAAAAAGCAAGAATGACAGCATGCACAGGTGAGTCAATATCAGAGAAACGACTGGACGGATGGCGTTCGGTGCGTGTTGAGTTTGTGTTGCCTTGTCCTCCAGAAAGCTCATTGTTAAGCTATTCACACTTCTGGCTTTGAGGCATTATAAATAATGAGCAACATTTGCTTGTGGTGTCTTTGCTGCACCCCATCAATAAGTATCTGTTAGAAGTATCAGAAGTGCACAACTGTATTAAAAAACAAATGTTTCTTGAATCATCCTGAGAAGCGAATGGATACCGTTTGCAATGAATGAAGAGTCTTTCAAGTCTCATGTGACTAAAGTAAACATCAAAGTGATGCAAGCTAACACAACGTTATTAAATGGAACCAATCTAGGTGCGAGTTCATCCGTCAAACCTTAATTAACCAACAGCGGCTGCGTTTGCTTTTTGGGGGTTGGTTGGGAGTGTAAAGCACTGCACTTGGGTCACGGCCAAACCACAAAACCAACAAAACTGATGGGAGCAGCTCCAGCGGAAGAGACGGGATCTGAAACCTTCAGACAACCTCTGAGACAGAAAACACCTTTCACCTTTAATATCGCTCATAATCTAATTATTCACACTCAATGGAATAATGATAGTAAATTACCCTGAAAAGCAAGCATATTGTGTCCTAACGAAACAATATATGTATTTCCAGCATCATTCCTCCAGTCTTCAGTGTCACATGATCTTCAGAAATCATTCTAATATAATGATTTGCTGCTCAAGAAACATTTCTAATCTTTATCAATGTTGAAAACAGTTAATATTTAAATGGAAACCATAATTGTTTCAGAATTCTTTGAGGAACAGAAATCTGCGGTCTTGGATTTGAAGCTTACCTCTCTAGGAACTAATTGATTAGCTCACGTTTCATCAATACAAATCTGAAACATAATGAGTGTAACACCACCCCTCAAGCCAAATCTGATTCTCTTTGTATGCGATGAACTTCTAAGTGTCATTGACATGTGGTCAAGTGTCTGATGTATCAACAGCGGCTTTGATCTATCATGCCAAAGCATTCATAGTAAAGATAAAGGACTCTGACAAAACCTAGCAAAGAGATGGAAAACCAGTTCCTCTGTGCTAGTGTTAAACGTTTCAGGGCTGGATTCCTGGAAACCACAGAGCGCTCTTTGATTCAGCTGAGTCATTGAAGAACTGTTTGTCCAGCTTTGTCCAAAGCAACACAGCAGTATGAGGCTTACAAATGTCTTATTATTTCCCTGTAAAACATGACCGCCAGAGCTCCCGCAGATGGGAATGGATTGGAGAGATTCACATCTGGTCCCTGAACCCGGTGGGCTTTGACCCCATTGACTTCCCTTATAGAGAACGAGAGATGTTATATTGAAGGGATGATTCTTTTATGTAAGGGATAGTTCATCCAATTTGTTGTTTTCTAAACCAGTATATAATTGTATTTCTTTTCAAGCTTTTAAAGCAATCACTCTTTTTTTTTACAGGTATTGAGAAAATAATTGACAATATTGACCAAAAATTAAATCTCAATGTATTTTGGAAGCTTTTATTTTTATTTTTAAGAACCGTAGTTAGCAATATTTTAAGTTGAGTGTGTTTTTTTGGCTGGTACTTTGGTTGGTTTAGACCTGTGATGGATAAATACATATGACACTGTCTTAATGAGTGATTTAATGAATCATTATTTCAAACGATTCATTCAAAATAGATTCATTGTAGGAAAAAAACGACCAGTGTTGATCTGAGATGCATGAATTTGATCTGGACAAAATTGTGTCTGCAATGTTTGTTGAACTGTTTTATAAAATGAATATCTCCAGGGGTGGATCTAGAAAAATATTGATGGGGTGGCGAGAAGGGGGCAGGAATTTTTGAGGGGTGGCAACATATGGCAGATGTATATATACTGAATTTAGTCACAGTTATCACAGATTGATGATAAATATATGTGCACACTACAAAAGGACACAGGCTATCATTTACAAACTTAATCTCATGCAATCAATGTCTTGCATTTGAAACAGTTTATAAGGAATAAGTGACCATACCCCATAAGCACCACACACTCACTAATGCATACAGTATATTAATACTTCTTTGTAAATTATTATTTGAAGTAACAAACCATGGTTAATTTGCAGTTAACATGGCTACAAGAATGATGATTTGTTGTGTTATTGTTAAAACCATGGGTATTTGTCGTAAAGGAAACTAAAAACAAAAAAAAACTTTCACAGGAATGTGCCTGAAAGTGATAAACGGGCCTCGTTTTTACCTAAATGATTTATACTTTATTTTAACATATATTAAAAATGTATAAAGTGTGCATTGTAGCTTAAACCTAAATGAACACATTACAATAGTTTTATGACTGCAAGTCTTTCTCCTCAAATGCTACTGAGCTTCAAATTTGCGTTTGAGCCCTTGTAAAAGAGTAGCATAATTTACATATGATTTACAGATTATTTTAATAAATATCAAACATTTAATTTAATTGTGCATTATAGCTGACACCTACATGAACAATCACAGTTGTTTTTATGACTGTAAGTCATTCTCCTCAAATGCTACTGACGTTAGAAAAGTGTATACCAATATCGCATGTAACTTTAGAGACGGTCCCTAAATTTGAGACTCGTCCAATGTCCAACTTAAAGCCTTTATGCATAAATAACTTTATGCTTGTTTTTTTTTTTTTTTTTTGTACTTTTAGTTTTCCTTTCTCTTCACTGGATTGCTGATGTAGTCTACCCGGGCATAGATGTTCACCCATCAATCATGAACATTCGAGGTGCGAGCGGTCGCGAGCGCGGATGGGAGAATGGAGGAAGTTTTTCTTTTTTTTTTTTTTGAAGCAACTGGGATGGTGCCCATAGACAGTAGATGGTGCAGACTGCAGTGCAGACTATGCGTGTAGGGAGCGACGATACTGAACACCTTTAATATTGCAGACACTAGTCCAGGGCCGCGGGAAGTAATTTTGAACAGGGGGTGCTGTGAATTTTTTTTTTTTTACAAAAAACCTATGAGCCTATAGGCCTATTTAAAATACATTTTAAAAATATATACATTGAGATTTACTACTTTATTGTCATATACACTTCAGTGCACAGCCAGCCAGGGTCTGAAACACACAGACATCAGTTCTCAGATACAGTGGCGGCTCCAGACAATTTTGATTGGGGGGGCAATGGGGGGGTCCTGGTCTTTTCAAGGGGGGTCTCATGAAAACCAACAAAAAATACAGTGGACATGGCTAATAACTGCATATTTCTGCTACTAAACAACAAAAACACCTTTGCAATGTAAACAAATGACAGGCTATATTTGTAATTCATATCCTTCACACTGCACTTTCATGTCAGGTATATTATGCATTTTTATTGACATTGATATTTTTACATTTATTTCCAGATAGATATTATTGAGTTTACAGGCTAAAGTGGTCTTGCTGTTGTAAACACTGTTGCTTTTGTAGAAAAAATACTTGCATCACATTTAAAATATAATTATATTTTAATTCATTTCTGAATTGTTTTTATTTTTATAATGATAATTCAGAGGATGAGAAAATCTGAATAAGCCTTACCAGTGTTGTGATAATTATTTTTACGTGTTAAAAATAAATAAGTACTGTAATATAATAAAAGTTTATTCAAATAACATAAAAAAGACCAGACCCCTCGATGCATGTGAAACTTTTCTCCCTCAAACAGCACGCTAGTGTTACTTCTACACTACAGCAAAGAGTATAGAAGTTACTTCTATACTCTTTGACTACAGGCTACACACTGCAATATAAACAACGTATCTGCATGTTCTCACATCACATCGTTCTTGTAAAATAATAATAAGTAAATAAACACCAAAATCACTTCGCTGAGAATGAAACACCACTTACCAGCTGCCACGATGTTGAAAATATCCTCTAGCAATTAAAAAATGC
The DNA here is from genome assembly GCF_023724105.1 of Carassius gibelio. NCBI lineage: Eukaryota > Metazoa > Chordata > Actinopteri > Cypriniformes > Cyprinidae > Carassius > Carassius gibelio. The sequence goes on along the minus strand of NC_068409.1, from coordinate 17,142,999 downwards.
GCGTGCAGCATGAGGAATCTTCCTGGTTGGATGAGGTCGTAGCCAGGTGAACGGTCATCATGTTGGTCATTTTATTTACGGCTAAATTATTATTAATAAATTGTACTAATATTATGATTGGGCGTGGGCAGGCATTCACAAAAGTTTATGTTATTACAAAAAAAATTCGAGGAAATTTTGCTTTTGACAAAAGGGCACTTAAGGGGCAAAGGAGCAGGTGCTCAAGTGAACCGGTTCTTTCGGACAATTCGATCAAATAAACCAGCTGAAAAAAAAAATGGTTCACCGGTTCTTTTGCGCTCTATGTAATGCCGTCATTGGCGATGATTGCCCTTCATTCAAGCCTTCAGTTTACCCACGGTTATAACATTAGCACAGAATCAGTTCAGAATCAATCACCAAAAGAATCAGTTCGGTTCAGATGCGCTCTGTGTCAGTCTGCTTCACGCTGAATCACTCATGAGCAGTTATCATCAGCTCATCGGTTCTCGAATCGGACGCGTCCGACAGAAACGGTTCTCGGTTCAGTGTATGAATAAATGTCGAAATAATTATTATTTATTATTGTTCTGCGTAGTTTGAAGAGAAACATTTTTGGATCTTTATCCCGCATATATATATATTTTTTAATCAGGAAGAGGCTGGGGGGTCAAATGGGGGGTCAAGGCATTTTTTGGCAGGGTCTTGAGACCCCCCAAGACCCCCCCTGGCGCCGCCGGTGCTCAGATATGCGCAATGCGCTATTAATCTGAAGCAGAAGCAGAATCAGAAATAATAGTTTAAATAATAGTTTAATAATCGAAAAAAACGAAATAATTACTTTCATTACAATTTCAGATAGCCTATACATACATGCAACTCATTTATATACAACAAATAATATTACAACAAAATATAATATTGATCAAACTTCACAATAACGCTAAAACAATGCAATCGATTTGGTCAGCTGGCTTGAGTCACTGCACGTTTATGTCACACGCAACTCTATTAACTCCAAAATCTTTTTACGCACACCACAAGGAAATAATCTCTGACTATTTAAGCAATTTGTTTATTGAACACTTCTCCACATCCATTACGCAAAGGACACACGCACAGTATAAAGCTTTCTGTCTCCATCTCCAACCTTTTTACACAAACCACAAGGAATCTCCGACTATTTAATAGGGCTGGGTAAAAAATAGATTTTTCGATTAATCGTTTTTTAAAATGTGGTCGATTCAAAATCGATTCTCAAAGGCCATGAATCGATTTTTTTCCCGTATTTATTTCCGCATACATTGAACGTAAGATTAGCGTTAATCTAATTACAAATCTTCTCCACTAGATGTCACCCTCTTATGTGCCTTGTGCGATGTTACCAACGAACCTATCATTCATTCATTCAGTTTAAAGCAGTGGTTCCATTTTCTGCAATGTGCGTCAGGTCATGCTCCCGTTCGCGTCTTACAGACTGCATCTTAAAGCCTCTTATACTTTCTGCGTCCTCGAGTCCGCTATGGACCGCTATGCAGGCTTGATGTAAAACATCGCCATCGGAGAGTGTGTACCGAGTCTGAGCAGACAACCGCGCGGACAGGTGCGCGTGGTCAGTTGTCTTCAAAAGCACAATTGCACATGTTCAGGCAGTGTGAAGAATCCCATTGCCAATCGAACCAATCGGGCCGGGCTCGGGCTTGTGCGGTAAATGAGCGGTCATGTAATGTTTCGATTAGCGCGAGAAATATGCGAAAATGTATGCTGAGTAGTTGAAACGGAGGCTTGCTTCTGACGATTACGTTTCGGTAGCACCAGCAACTAAAGCAAAGTCTGAGGTTTGGAAAAGTTTTGACCTTGTTTATAATGAGAATAATGAGTGAATAATGACGCACCATCAATGAGCGCAGGAGCGCGCTGAAGACATCTACAGTGGATTCAATCATTTTCCTCCTCATAAACACTTAGGCCTTACCTAATCTTGGTGAGTAAATGTTTTTCAAATAATAACTAAATATTACTTGAGTCTTAAATGCATATTGTAGACAGAGTAGGCTATATAAGCTAATGTTGGCATTATTATTTTATTATGTCAGCTGCTATGGCGAAGCAAATCCGGCAGAGCCTTTATCTTAATTCATTTCGTTATTGCCAAATACCCATCTTAATTTATAATTTATCTTAATTAAATTTTTTAAGAAAGACTTGTTTTTATTGGTGCGTTGGCCTATTTATATGCTAAATGAGCCTATACCTTAGGGCTATTTATAGAGTGCTGAGATGTTACGATGTTACAGAGGACTTATTTTATTTCTTTGTTCAAACTTCCAAGTGGCCTATTACGTTAGTCATGTATAAATTATGTTAAACTATGTATAAATGACTCATTCCTGACAAAAGGCAAAAGAGCTGTGTGCTGCGTACATTTGAATAATGTCGGGTTGTAAATGGGTTCGGGCTTTTAAAAAGCTGTCAATCAAAATGTACGTGTCGGCTCGGGACATGTCGGGCTTAACTTTTAAGGCCCGATTACAGCTCTAATAGAAAATCGAATCGAAAATCGAAATCGAATCGAGAATCGAAATAGAATCGATTTGAGAGCTTGTGAATCGAAATCGAATCGATCTGGAACATCTGAATCGATACCCAGCCCTACTATTTAAACGTTATTTAACAGTTCTCCACAACCATTACACAAAGAACACACGAACGAAATAATACTTTCCATCTCCATCCCCACCACCTTAAAAAAATTCTATAGTGTACTACTTACAATTGCTTGGCTAGTCAAAGCTGATCCCACACTTGTTGCCAAAAAAAAAAAAAAAATGTTACAAGCGCGTTACAAATATTTTAATAGGCCTACATTTTTTTTAATCTCCCTCTCGTCACTAGGGGGTGCTGCAGCACCCCCACTTCCCGCGGCCATGCACTAGTCCATATCGAGATTTGATTAAATGCTCTACTTTTGATTTATTCATTCAAAAATGGCCGAATTCCGTGACGTTCTGCTTTATACAGCAAGTTCCATTTCCGCAATTCAACCCCTGTAGCTTTTCAAACACAAACGGGGTGAATTTATGAATGAAAGTGTGAAAGTTCTGACACAAAACTAAGTTGTTACGTATCCTCACGCTTTTTAAAAGTCGGTAACTTAGTAGACTACACCACTGTAACGTTAGTTATTTATCATCTCAAAGTCTGTGCTTTCATTTAAGCTTCATTTATTGATAGATAATCAATTTTTACCTAACCTTTCCTCCTGAGTCTCAGGCCGGTGACACACTGGCTGCGTGTCGTGAGCGTGGCGGTTCTGCTGCGTGGCGGCTGCTTCGCATTTTCTGTGTTTTGTCCTTACACAATCGTGTCTGCGCGGCACAGGCGCGCTGCTGCTGCTGTAGGCGACATAGAGGGAGACCGCCGACGGACCAGGATCTTGTCTTCATGACAACAGTATCTATACTATATAAATATATAAATATAAAGCCTACTGATAAAAGACACCGTCAACCGTATTGACGGCAAAATAGACTATGTTTGAAAGGTGCAATATTTGAAAATCGAAAATTATTAATTAATTTTTTTAAATAACATTTATATCTGAATATTTCGCGAATCATTTGAGTCAGTTTGGGGATCGCGAATCATTTGAATCAGTTCGGGAGTTCGTAGCGGGATCGCGAATCATTTGAGTCAGTTATGGGGATCGCGAATCATTTATGTTAGTTCGGGAGTTCGGAGCGGGATCGCAAATCATTTGAGTCAGTTCGGGAGTTCAAAGCGGGTTCGCGAATCATTTGAGTCAGTTTGGGGATCGCAAATCATTTGAATCAGTTCGGGAGTTCGTAGTGGGATCGCGAATCATTTGAGTCAGTTATGGGGATCGCAAATTATTTGAGTCAGTTTGCGAGTTCATAGCGGGTTCGCGTATCATTTGAATCAGTTCGGGAGTTCAAAGCGGGTTCGCGAATCATTTGAGTCAGTTTGGGGATCGCAAATCATTTGAATCAGTTCGGGAGTTCGTAGCGGGATCGCGAATCATTTGAGTCAGTTATGGGGATCGCGAATCATTTATGTTAGTTCGGGAGTTCGTAGCGGGTTCGCGTATCATTTGAATCAGTTCGGGAGTTCGTAGTGGGATCGCGAATCATTTGAGTCAGTTATGGGGATCGCGAATTATTTGAGTCAGTTTGCGAGTTCGTAGCGGGTTCGCGTATCATTTGAATCAGTTCGGGAGTTCAAAGCGGGTTCGCGAATCATTTGAGTCAGTTTGGGGATCGCAAATCATTTGAATCAGTTCGGGAGTTCGGAGCGGGAACACAAATCACGAAAGATTCGCGCTAGTAAATTTTCAAATTGGCCATAACCTTTAATTCGTTGCTGCCAACTGGGGTGGCAGCAGGGGTGGTAAGGCTTTCTTTTAGAAAATATTATTTTATGCCACCCCAGTAGATCCGCCCCTGAATATCTCATTTGTGATCGCTCTCATGTCCTAATACTTGGGAAAATGACTGTTGATAACCTAGACTGATCTAGTTATCAAGTTAAATTCACTGGAGCTAAAGATTATCAGGGAATAATAATTGTAATTAATACACTCTTAAAAAATTGCTAGGTAGTTTCAACCCAACTTTGGGTCAAATATGGACTGGCCCAACCATTGGGTTAAATTATTTTATTACATTTTTAACCCCAAAAGTTGGGTTAAACCATATTTGACCAAAAGATGGGTTGAAAAAACCCTGAATTTTTACAGTGTATACTACCAGACAAACATTTTTGAACAGTAATATTTGTAATGTTTCTTTTTTTTTAAAGTCTCTTCTGTTCACCAAGCCTGCATTTATTTCATCCAAAATACAGTAAAAGCAGTAATTATTGTGAAATATTTTTACTATTTAAAATAACTGCTTTCTATTTGAATATATTGTAAGATGTAATTTATTCAGCATAATTACTCCAGACTTCATGATCGCATGATCAATGCTTATTTGTTGTTTTTATTATTATTATCAATAATATTAATAATAAACTTTTTTGAGCAGCAATTCAGAATATTAGAATGGTTTCTGAAGGATGTTGAAAAATTTTCTTTGAAATCACATGCATGCAAATGCATTTTAAATAGAATTTCTATTTAAATAGAAATCAGTTATTTTAAATAGTAATATATATATATATATATATATATATATATATATTTTTTTTTTTTTTTTTTTTTTTTTTGCTGTACTTTGGAACAAATAAATGCAGGCTTGGTGAGCAGAAGAGACTTCTTAAAAAAAAAAACATTAAAAGCCTTACAGTTCAAAAACTTTTGACTGGTAGTGTATGACTTCAGAATATACTGGAGTTGTTGCAATGGCTATGTAGAACAACAGGTTTCTCTTTTTAGCGGCACAAAAACAAATCAGATGTTAAATTCAGCGCTTATTGATTCTTCCAGCGCTTCTATTAAATGCCTTTTCAAGAAATCCTATGCATCTGCATTTGTAAATGCACTCTGGAGGTCTCGGGTATTACATTAATTGTTAATTCATTAATATAGCTGTGCTCATGAAATGCTCAATTAAACAAGCAATCATGCAATGTTTAACATCCGTGTTTCAGAGTCCATCCATTGGGGCTGAAGCCATTTAAATTAGCTTGCATTTTGTTTTTCACTTTACTAGCCAGTTGTTTCTCCAAAGAGAGCCCTGCTTGTAGCCCGACTAATTGATTAGGTCAGAGGTCTGAGGGACAGTGGCTATGGGAGGAATGAATTTCCTGTTTCCTGCATCTATAATTCAGAGCTTTCCTGAGTGTGTGCATCGCTGGAGCTGGAGAAGGGGCACAAGCTGTGCAAAACACAGCTCTGCCAACACTTACCACAGAGCCGTGGCTTTGAAGGTCTGCTGGATCAAGTCTGCATCTCACAGTACCCCGAGACCCAGACGTACACTCAGACAGACGCCCCACAACTTCAGGCTTTGTGTGTTTGCTCCGGGACGGGTCGGCGGTCAGCTTGAAAGGAAAACAAAACCCTCTGGAATATTTCCTGAGACTCTGCTGGTGAGGATGGAGATATTAACCAATGACGCCATTGCAGATACACGGCGTGTGATGCATGGACCCACAATCTCAAAATAATGAAAACACAGTCATCATTTATTCCCCTCATGCTGTTGAAACGCATATTTTGCTAAATGTCTCTGCTGCTTTTTTCCATTTAGTGGAAGTGCATGCCAAAATTGGTTGTAACAAGCGTATTGTATTGCATTGCATTATATGTTATGCCCTCACAATAAAACAGAGCTTCTATTACATATTATTGGGAGAAGTAGATTGACGACTGATATTTATATACATTTTATGCAAGTAGTAACAGTACTGTTATAAAATATATCATTTATTTCATGAGAGCTTTAAAAGTAAGAATTTTATATGAATTTTTGGTCATATTAATATCAACAACTGCACCAAATCACACATTTTTGCTCAGTTTACGCTTCTGAAAAAAAAAAAAAATGATTATGTCTTTACTATATTTTAAATTCATGAGCCATAAAAAAGATGATGTATCAAATATAAAAAAATAACACATATGAAATGTTATTTCTTTGTTTGTTTGTTCAATACATTTAAATAGTTTTTTTTTTTTCAGACTATTATTTCATGTCATGCTTTTAAATGGTTAACATTTTCAATACTGAAATATTTCTCCTAAATCTCATTTTGCAATCGCACAACTTCTAATTTTGGCATCTGAAGATGTGCAACATCAAATAAAAAATAAATAAAAAAACCCGAACAGCATTGGTTTCTGATTGTTTTCTAACTGAAAAAGACGTGCATTTTTAAAACGCATACATGTAAATAATAACTGAGTGCTAAAAAGTAAGGATTTTCAGAATATAATGACTTTTACACATTTAGTTTTATCCTTGTGCAAAACTGCTGTATGGCTTCAGAAGACTTCTAGGGCATAGGTCATCGGACCACTTGTATTTATTTATTTTATTTTGCAACCTGACAATCCTCAGTCAACTTTTACCTTCAACGTATACAAAAGAGCAGCATGAACATTCTGCTAAACGTCTCTTTTTGAGTTCCACAGAAGAAAGTCAGTCATGCGTGTTTGGAATAACATGAAGGTGTAATGAGAATCAAAAGTGACGGATGTATCTAAAGCAGCTCAGTTTCAGCAGTACACGCATGCCACACATGTGCAATTTAAGTTTCTCGATCTCAAACATCCATATGGCCCTCAAGTTGACCGTTTGGTTGGGGGAAAGTGACCCATTTGTCCCTGAGGGGTCATTCACTCAGCAGAAAGCAACCAGTCGATACAGCCTCAGTCCAGTCGCGCTGCAGCTGCTTGAGAAGCAAGGGGAGGGTGTTTTATATCTTCTCTCTGAGGAGAGAGGAAGCCACTCACAAAGTGAAGGAAATGTCAGTGTCGCTGGGGTCGCAGTTAAAAAGCAGCATTTCCAACAGCCTCGAGCGACGAAAACCCACAAAGTGTCCAAGAACTTCCTCCGAATTAAACAGAATCATCTGTCACTTAAGCTGCATTATCCAGTGTCACACTGAACAGGTTTATGTGAAGTAAACGCTGGATGTTTCCTGAGGTATTTCACGCAGAGCTGTGTGGGATTGCATGCGACGTGACTCCTGCTCGCGTCCTGAGAGATCTGAGCATCCCGAAAGATCGTGCACTTGATCTTCTGAGACGTTTTGAATGATAAGTGTACATCTAAACTAAATCTAAACTGTGACGTCTGAACATAGATGCCCTGCTGTGCAAGACTGAGTCAGATCTATAAGTGTGTACGTGTCTAGGAACTCATCAAAGAAGAGATTTTGTTTTAGTGGGAGAATCAAGGGTTATGGCTTTCATGATTATTTTCAGCATCTCACTGCTCTGATGTGAAATATATAGAATAAATTGGAAAAATCGCTCTGAATAAAATCCTACTTCTTATTAGGTGCAATGTATTTATTTTTTTTCTGCAAAAAGATTTGCATCTCTTCCAGAAAGATTCATTTAAATTGAACTAAAATCCTGATATGGCTTAGTGCAATTATAAAATTGCAAAGGCTCGGTTCATAGTAAATGCTGCTCCTCACAAACTTATCTCTGCTTCTTAAAGGCATTATTTTTATTGCCTTATTTTTCTTATTTTTTTATTTTACAGTGAAATATTGCAATTTATTTTGTCATTTGTAATTAATTTTTTAATTAGAAGAACATCTATTTATTTATTTCCAATTGCATAATTTATGCACCCCTATAAAAAACATCCTGGCATTTCTTAAAATCACATTCAAAATTGCAGTAGCAATTTTTATCAAAAATATGAAACTTTTTACCCCCAAACCACAGATAAAGTATCAATGCAGATACTTTAAATTTAAGTGCAATGACACAAGTAAAGATGACTGTAATCAAATGCATATTTTTAATATAAAGTGGATCCCATAAATACAGTAGGATACAAAAATCTAATTTAAACCTGAAACAAAAAAGTTTAATCAACAAAACTCTTTCTTGACATTCGTTTACACTGTAATTTGTAGCCGAGGAAATGATGTAAAGTTAAAGATAAATAGCATTGGGGAAGGAGGAGGGGGCACTATTACTGATATTAAATTACAAAGTTACAAGAATCCCCGGTCTCCCTTTTCTAAATAATGCAAAGAAATTTAATTTGAGCATCAGTCTTGCTCACACTGTTTATATATTTATGAACGTGAACTCAAACCAATGTTGATAGCTTATTTTAATTGCTGCGTAGAATTGAGAGACTCCTGATAAACACTGGACGTCTTTTCATAATCTAGAGTACGCTGGACATTAAATGCACACCAGAATGCAATTTTCCATTTAATTCGATCAACACGACCCGTAGAGATATGATCTTGATTATTAATATGCAGTTTCAAACAGTGATTTCATTTTCCCAAAGGTCTCGCCGCATAATTGTCGGCTTGATTGCATGTGATTGTTTTTAAGTAAGAAATGAAGACAATAGAAATGTCACTCACCACATGCATGTGTGTGTATGAGCCTGAAAGGCTTTGTTTAATACAGAAATCATGTCTGACAGGCCTTTATTGTGGACCAGAGCCTCGAGTGAGTAGGTTACTAAATGCATACATCTATAGGTTTGTGGCGTGACCGTCCAAATATCAATTGTCTCATTTGTTTAACAGTCCTGAAGAGCTCACTGTGCAATCTGTAGCAAGAGAAAACTTTTTTTAGCAGAACAGACTTTCTTGTTTTCTCAACATTGCAACATTATTTAACAGATTAATTGTTATTTGACTTATTGATTTGCATGATTTAACCATGTATTTCTGTGTCTTTGGAAGGCGTTTGTCTTATGAACGCATTAAAATTCATATGATTTCTCATTCACACATTCCCAAACTTTTTTTTTTTTTTTTTTACATCACTGCATTTTTATGTCATTGTTGAACCCCTCATGTTCTGACTTTGTATTAAACCTCAAATTTATGATCTATTTATGCAAATAAATTAATCTGCATTAATTCATAATAATTTACAATTAGCATTAGCCTCCATAGAAGTGAACAATGCATTTAAAGCATTTACTCATTTGGGCTAATTTCTACATAAATATATACAGTAGTACTTTCCCAAATTGTTTAATTGTTTTGTATTGCAAGTCTTCCAAAAAAATGTAAATATGCATGTATCTTGCATGTAAAAATGTATCTTATAAAAAAATTTGACATATTAAAGGTGTTTGCAAATGGTATTTTTGGTTATATATGAACGATGTCTGTATGTGTTCTGATGCCCAACCTGAGGCTGACGTGAACACAGTTTACAAATCACTCAAGTTCTTTACTCTGCAATCAATACCAGGTCCAAACAGTACTCACAGATATCGACTGCAGCAACTACTCCTAAAACACAGCTCTGGCTTTGTCCGTAAACGGCTCCCACATCTATCAATAGCCAGCATTAACCAGAGCAACATGTTTTACAGAGGAAGGCAGCTAATGAATGTGCCTTTAGGATGATGAAGCTTCGGGAAAATCTCTAAAACCTTTTCATTTATTAAAAAAAATTATAGTCTTTTATCGGCTGTGCTTTTCATTAAGCTCTATCCACAGGATGCCACTGAGCACAATGCATGCTTAATTAAGGTGACTTTACAAGAAAGTGTCAGCACATTTGGTTGAAGTGAGCTCAGATCATATAGCGGGAACTAAGCACAGCATACAAAGATATCCATTTAAAAGAGAAACGCTGCTTTTGTGTTATTGTGTGGCTGGCCTTTAATCTCCTGCCTGTTTCAAAAGAGCTCTTTTCAACCTTAATGAGATCAAACAGACTCAGATATACATACTATATATATAGTATATGCAATATGCTTTTCACCTTTAGGAAATTCTGGAATTAGTTTTTAATTCCAAAATAGGTTTGTGCTGGTGCAAGACATTAGTAAAAGTGGCCCCAAAAGTCAAGTAATATTTATATTAATTAGTGAAATATACTTAAAATTGTAACCAAAAATGGCATGTATTATACTTGGACCAGTAAAGAACAATCTAACAATACTAAAGCTTCACAGGAAACCTCAAATTTTCTTTATTCTAGTTTACAAATATGACTTTCAGGATTATTTTGCCTCAGATAAAGATAGTGTTAAAGGAATATTTCACCCAAAAAATTAAAATTGCATTCCATCACTGTCTCCACTTTCTCCTCTGAATGGGTGCCGTCAGAATGAGAGTCCAAACAGCTGCTAAAAACATCACAAAGTAATCCACTCCAGTATATTAATTAGTCTTTTGAAGCCAAAAGGATGCTGTGTTTGTTTAACCCTTCTTCCAGTAAAAAAGACCATTCTGGGTTGTCTCTTACATCAAAATCCAGCCACATATTCGTTTAGAGCTGTGCAGATTTCTCTCCTGATTCAGACCAGAACACTTTTTCTCAGGAGGAAGCATTATTATGGTCTCATATTTTTTTATGAGTGATTCAGTGTTCCATTTTTCCAAATCTGACGAAGGAATAAAACTCACTGAGGGTGAATACATTTAAAGAAAATAATTTTTTTGGCGAACTCCTCCTTCAAGCTAAACATCAGCTTACTGTTCGTCAGTCGAGAGTGACATCTGCTGAACTGCTCATGCCATTTCCATCGGTTTCCATTCATGTCCTCTGAACAGGAAGTCAAAATCACCGAAATTCCTGCTTCATGAATGACCATTTGTGTGACATAAATCCCAGTAAATTCCTCGCCCGAGGACAAGAAGGGAGTTACATCTTATCTCAGTGGAATATCTCACCAACCTACTATACAGACTCCCAGAATCAGTTAAACATAATTGTTCAATGTTCCTCCTTTTACATCACCCGACTTCAAAATGCCGATGTAAAGGGTTAATTTAACAAGGAACCTGTTGTGATGAATTAGAAACTGAGATAAGACGACTGACCAGTGCCTTTTCACACTTCACGAGTCTGGATGAAATCATCTGTGCATGCACACTCCAGTTCTTCTGGAAAAAAACACGGCTTTGTTTTGATTGTCTGGGATTCAAAATTGGATAGGGTTGGACAACTTCTGCAAATGTCAACATATTCCAAAGGTCTCAAGCCACTGTTGAGAGAACAGAATAATGAATGAGAGGGAAAGCAACAATCCATGTGCTAAAATAAATCCTCGCTGTGCACCAAAACGCTGCAAATGGAACACAATTGCCTCCTAACCTCCATGGATCTTTATTCAGACGTAGAGAAAAACAGAACAGTGTGATGCCTATATTCATTAGAGTCTGAATTTGCTTGAATTAATAAAATATTTTGCACTAAAAAAGCACTCGCAGAAAGGGTTTGCGATCTCCCAGCTGGGACTTTTTTGACGAGCGTCCACCACATTTCAAGAATGGTTTGTTGAACCTTCAAAGAAAATTAAGCCATTCAAGACAAACCTGAAACATTCATGGCCCAATTCTGCGATGCTAGTCTCTGTGTTTATGTCAGAGGAGTCTGGGTAGTTGTGCAAATGAGCTTTCCATCAGCTTCACGGGACAGGAGCAGTCAGTCACTCTGCTTTACAGTCTCCCTCCTGGGCTCATGGCTTTCACAGAGCTAACAGATTTGGACAGCTCGCTGCTGATGGTTTCCATGTGCTTCATACTTCATCTTGAGAAACGGTTCTGAGCAAAGCAGCTTGCTGATTAGTTTTTTCATTGTGCAGAGTCTGCATAAACATGTGCATATGTAAAAATGCAACTACAGTAATGCTAAGTAAGCTCATCTCACCAAGTGGCGAGACACAGAGGTTAAAGACAAATGTCTGATCTTAAAGCAAAGAAATATTAGTGTTAAAAGGCTTTTTGAGCTGGCAAGGCAGACTCTATCTATCTACACACACACACACACACACACACACTGTACATACATATCTACACATATTGTCTTTATTAACTCTTCCATAAATTAAAGTCTCATGCAGATTTTAAATCAGAGCAGGATTAAATCTTAAAGTCACTGCATTTAATGATGCATGCACTGCTACAAAATATTCTTTTGAAATATTATTATAAAGTTTTGTCTTCTTTTTTGTGTTGTTGTCTATTACAAATATCTATTCTATTACAAACTTCATTAAATCAAGACACATTTATGTGAGATGCAAAGTGAAGATATGCAGTTTGACAAAACTGATCAAATTTAAGTGAGTGTACGCTTAAAACAAGAACAAACATCTAAATGCTTGTTATCCCTTTGGATAGAAGTAGATTTTTCAATATACACTACCATTCAAAAGTTTTTCAAAAGTTTTATTTAACAAATAGGGTGTTAAACTAATAAAAAAAATAAAATAAAAAAAAGTTGTAGTATTTGTATTTTGAATAAATGCTGCTCTTTTAACTTTAAAATGTTTCCAACATTTTCCACGTAATCAGTTTATTAGAATGATTTCTGAAGATCATGTGACACTGAAGCCTGGAGTAATGATGCTGAAAATACAGCTTTGATCACAGAAATAAATTACAACTTAATGTATATCAAAATGAAAAACTGATATTTTTAATTGTTATAATATTTCACAATATTACTGCGATTTATGTATTTTTTATTAAATAAATGCATCCTTGATGAGCTTAAGACACTTATTTTTACTACTTTAGTATACTAATGAAAATTACAAGAAAATTAAAAGCACAAATATTGAGAGATTGAGAACACAGCATAATACTAAATCTACTGAATCCATAATCTGGGGATATGTGCAGAACAAACATAAATTTCATATTTCACAAAATTTGCACCTCCAGATTTAAAAAAAAAACTGCACATTGGCAACATTTTGCCAAAGGTTTTATAGGATATACAATAAAAATGAAAAAACATTGATTAAATGTATGGCGGGGATGGCATCAACATAATATTTGTCTACTAAATAGTAATCACTCATCTTCCTTGAATTAAATAAATATATCATCCTATAGCTGCCTTCACAATCTACACTGACTGTGTTCGATCTTTTTTCTGAAAAAAGTCTATTCTTAAAACAAAAACACTATTATAACTATTCAAAGGACTGCTTTCAAAACAGCACTAACTGTTACTTTTTTATAAATGCTAAAACTCATGGCATCCACACAACTCTTACTCCTTTACAAGAATCCCTTGAGGACCGGACTCTGTTTATGACACTGCTGATAAAAGACAAAGCTCTGCATATTTTTTCCCTGTTGTTATTATTCAAGGAAATATGAGCACACGGATTTGTGTTAATGCACTGAAGTGTAACAAATGTGTGCAAATAAGAGCATGCAGCACTCAAGTTAATTACGCACTAAAAAGGGAGCACTCATTAACATTATCCTGAAGTGTAAACAAAGTATATTCATTAGTTACGGACTTTGCAAATACAGCTTGGGTCTGTTGGAAATGCAGAAGATTTGACTCGTGTGATGTAAAGTGTTATTTCAGTCATGAATTGGAAATCCTTTACACAATGTAAATTGAGTCCTTCTGCTCCAGGATACTTCATAATAAAAACTTATTTCTTTCTGTAGTCAGAATTGACTTTTATTTGAGTGTAGCCCTCCTCCTTGACATGTACATCAGCCGGTGTCCCCCAGGGATCTGTCCTCTGACCTTTCTCGTTATGGAGCTCCACTTGTTGTGTGGAATTTCTCACAGTGGGCCATTCTGCAAGAGTATTTCAAAGCAGACTTGGACTAGTTACGGACTTTGCAAATATAGCTTGGGTCTGTTGGAAATGCAGAAGATTTGATCATGTGATGTAAAGTGTTATTTCAGTCATGAATTGGAAATCCTTTTCACAATGTAAATTCAGTCCTTCTGCTCCAGGATGCTTCCGAATAAAAACGTATTTCTTTCTGTAGTCAGAATTGTCTTTTATTTGAGTGCAGCCCTCCTCCTCGACATCTACATTAGCCGGTGTCCCCCAGGGATCTGTCCTCTGACCCTTCTCGTTCTGGAGCTCCACTTGTTGTGTGGCATTTCTCACAGTGGGCCATTCTGCAAGAGTATTTCAAAGCAGACTTGGACATGCTCCTGCGGGGCCGCTGGCCTGAGCTTTCGGGCCCCAGCTGGCTCTGTGCTGCCAGCTGCATCCAGTAGTTATTCCTCAAAGACACAACCCCAGGTGTCCTTCCCTTCTGCCCTATAATTCCCGTTTCTTTCATCCTTGCAGGATGTCCAACTTGTATTATGGGCTCATTCGATAAAACAACGTCCAGAGGAGCAGAGGCAGATACAGGTTCAACACAGACACACAAACAGATTGTTTGCAGATGCAGCCGGCTTTCACAATCTGCGAAAGGAAACTTTTTCAGCGCTATCCGGCTCCACAGAGAGATGAAGCACATGCAAACCATCTCAAATCTTCCCAAATAGGGATTAATTGCTAATTAAAAGGAAAAATAAAACAAACCTATTCATGTGCTAAGGGAAATGTGCAGCAAAAAATAAATAAATCACAGTTTTCTAATGTGGTCGGAGTGTTTTAGCACATTACTAACTGATTGCTATGCCGTTCTGATTGTTAGCATGTTGCTGTGTGTTTACTAATCTGACATGAGTGTTTTTAAGATGTTATTAGGTCTGTATGATCGCTAAGATGTTCTGAGGGTTTTTAGCACATTATGAATTGCCTTCTATTATGATCTGATTGTCAAGCATGTTGTTATGTGGATGCTAATGCGTTATAAGTGATTTAGGATTATTTGGTTATATTATTGCTAACATATTCTGAATGTTAGCATTTGGCTACACCATTGCTAAAATGTTCAAAGCGTTTTCATCAGATTACTGCATGATTGCTAAGTCATTCTGAATATTTGAGCATCTTTCTACGTGGTGTTCAGATCGTTTTCATCAGATTACTGCATTGTAACCTAGTCGTTTTGGGTCTTTTAGCATCTTTCTATATCATTTTAAGGTGTTTTTATCAGGTTACTGCAGGATTGCTTAGTTGATCTGCATGTTTTACCATTTTACAACATGGTTTCTAAGTTTTTCAAAGTATTTTCATCAGATAAATGCATGTTTGCAAAGGTGACAGATATTCTGTATTTAAATCTGATGTTTTTTCAGCCATTTGTTATTTTTACGTTTTTTTTTTTTTTTTTTTTTTTTCTCAGCCACTCAACTGTCCATCAGGTGTAAATCATAAGTCAGAATGCATAATTCATAAATGTAATAGCACCCTTCTCCTCAAAAAAATAAATAAAATAGTATAATTCATATGCAAAACACAAATGCGTGGAGTTACACGCCAAAGTTCACTAAAGTTAGGGACTTGTTCAAACCCAAGTGAGCAGCAGTAATAGAGATGCTCTCCTCATAGCAAGTGCCATTAAAACACAGCAGCAGTTTATTTGCGATCTTCAAAGCCAGAAGACTCCCTATCTGTCATTATGTTTAGTTTTGCTCGGAGAACATTCCCGTTTCTGCTTTATTTAGAGTCTGCTCCGCTAAATGTTTAATTATTTTGGCAGATGTGTCTGATGAGGAAGACACATAGAAATTGTCAATAACATCATCCGTGAAGAGAGCGAGAAGTGTGAGAGCTGCGAGATGAATTTCATAAACAGAGGATGAGAGTATTAAAAACTGGAGGATTATGACAAGAGGTATAAAATGGGATTGCCTGGATTTCCATACTTTCTGCAACACGGCAGATCGTCCTCACTCTACATCAAACAGAGAATTGTGGGGCAAAATTCATCAGCTTGGCAACTAGGACTGCAGTGCTTACTCACGACAGATCTGCCATCGGTGAGATTAGCAAAGCACTCGAGTCTGCTGCACAATTGAAACAACTGTGATAACAAACAGCAGGTGAAATGGTCGCGGGATTCAGATATGGTTGGATAATAGCAATGCTAATGCTACCTGATTTCACCTAATAACACATAAGTCTTTACCAACAGGTGACGCCAATCGGCTACTTCAACTCTTTATCCGCAATTGATGCAATTTTTCAGTTTTAGTCCTCATGCATCAAAGAAACGAGTGTGCAGACATCTTAAGAAGTTTGTCTTTGAGTTTCTCTTTAGAATGTTGATGAGTTATTTATTTACTGAGAAGTTATGTGCATTATAATGTCATAAATGTCAGTAGACCTGTACGTTTTAAAACAAGCAGTTCATGCAAACGGTATAGGGATGATTTTGGCAATGGTGGGGACCAGGGGTGGTTGTAGGGTGAGTGGAGATCTGGGAAAAATCCATGTATGTGACTTTTTATTTTAATAAATCAGAAAGATTTACCTCATTTAAAATATACAAAAACAATAAAAACAAAAACAAATTTAAAACATTTTATTTAAAGTATTGAGGAAAATACATTTGCTTTTTGCAAACAAAAATGAAGAATTGCAAAACAAATGAAACGGCGCGAAAGCAATGATTTTGCAATACATATTTTCCATGGTCATATCTATTAATTTGCAACGTTGCTTTTATTTTGCGTGTAAGTCTAGTTTGAGCTTGCGATACCATTTTTCCTTTGCGCTTCACTTTTCTGCACGTCTCTCTTTGTGGCACTGTTTTGACGTGGGGGCGGAGTCAATGGACGGGGGCGTGTACAACATGCCTCCGTGGAAGTGACGTCATCGGCCCGAGACACAGCTCACTGATCCAGGTCCTGTCATGATGAGCATAGACTTTCCAGTGGATCGTTTATTTTTATTCAGTAGCATTAAAACATTCATGTTTTCGTTTTATTTTATTTAATAACAAATGTATGTGTATTATCAGCGTTTGCTCAAGTTAAAGAAGTTGTTAACATGAACATCTGCTGTTTATTTCTCTCGATGTGCACACTTTTATAGCATTATGTGTATTGGGATCGCAAATCATTTGAGTCAGTTCTGGAGTTCGGAGCGGGATCGCGAATCATTTGAGTCAATTTGGGGATCGCGAATCATTTGAATAAGTTCGGGAGTTCGGAGCGGGATCGCGAATCATTTGAGTCAATTTGGGGATCGCGAATCATTTGAATAAGTTCGGGAGTTCGTAGCGGTATCGCGAATCATTTGAGTCAGTTTGGGGATCGCGAATCATTTGAATAAGTTAGGGAGTTCGTAGCGGGATCGCGAATCATTTGAGTCAATTTGGGGATCGCGAATCATTTGAATAAGTTTGGGAGTTCGTAGCGGTATCGCGAATCATTTGAGTCAATTTGGGGATCGCGAATCATTTGAATAAGTTCGGGAGTTCGTAACTGGATCGCGAATCATTTGAGTCAATTTGGGGATCGCGAATCATTTGAATCAGTTTGGGAGTTCGTAGCGGGATCGCGAATCATTTGAGTCAGTTTGGGGATCGCGAATCATTTGAATCAGTTTGGGAGTTCGTAGCGGGATCGCGAATCATTTGAATCAGTTCGGGATTTCGTAGCGGGATCGCGAATCATTTGAGTCAATTTGGGGATCGCGAATCATTTGAATAAGTTCGGGAGTTCGTAGCGGGATCGCGAATCATTTGAGTCAATTTGGGGATCGCGAATCATTTGAATCAGTTCGGGAGTTCGTAGCGGTATCGCGAATCATTTGAGTCAATTTGGGGATCGCGAATCATTTGAATCAGTTTGGGTTCGGAAATCATAGCTGTATATGGATAGGCATTTTTAACTAATTTAGTTGCTAGTTATAATTACGTTTTCCACGCTTGTTTAGGTGTGAAATGTGAACTCGTATTTTTTGTTTTAATGATGTGCCATTTAACAGTATCAAGTATATTCAAAAACTAAACAAATCGTGCCTAAAAAGTGCGTGCATCTAGGCTAATGTAAAGTTACATGATGAAGTCATACTAGTGCGCGTGTGAATTTTGAGTGCGTTCTTTCACTGCATTATTCGGTGTATTCAAATGCATTTATGAATGCATGTGAATGATCACAAAATTCAAGATATGAACCCTTTGTGCCAAAAGGGTTCTTTCTTGTCATTATAGAACCTTTTTAGCATAAAAGGGTCTTTGGAGTTGAGTAAAGAACCCTATGGTTCTATATAGAACCCCAATGATCCCTTTCTTCTAACAGTTTGTTGTCATAATGGGGACTACAACTACAAACAACTGATCAAAACAATTTCTAGGAATAATTTAGTAGTTGCTGTATGTAACATGCCATAGCTTCTCTACTAAATGATATGCCCTTGTCATTACAAGCCATCGCTTGTAATGACAAGCACATATCATTTAGTAGAGAACTTACTTTAGAAACCATAGTGCTCTACTTAAATACGAAGAGGTCAAGCAACAGATTGATGAGTTGAAGGGTTAATTTACCCAAAAATGAAAATTAGCTGGAGTTATCCTAGGTGTATATGACATTATATACATATTGCATGTTCACATATTCACAAAGCAATATATTCTGGGAGCCATGAAGTGGGGAAAGAGTTGAAGTCAACATGAAGCGGCGTTTGCATTTGACTTTCAAAACGTGCTGTATTTCCAAGCGAAACTGAATATTCAACAAGAGGCTTGATTTTATCCATCAAGAGCTGATTGGCTCGTGAGCAGTGGGCGCTTGATTCGGTCCAGCTCTGTGTCCCACTCTCCTCATCTGTTCCTGTAGTAAACTCTCCAGCCTACACACTGACCACTGCCTGCATCATCTCAGACATTTAGGACGGATTTCAAAGCCTGTATCAGCCAGACCACGACACTGACTACTGCCTTCACTCTTCCAGTCGTTTAGGACGGATTTCAAAAGGCTATGTATGAATGCAGGACTGCCAGCTGCTGCTTATAACACTGCCTGCATCGCTTTAATAACACCTGAATACATGGCTAGTATTACATGATATGCATGATTTTGCAGATGCCTTAAGTCAAAAGTTTGAAATAATTTTGTGTTTTAATGTTTTTGGAATAAATCACTCATGCTTACCAAAGGTTGCATTTATTACAGTAAAAACAGGGATAGTGTGAAATTCTTTTGCAGTTTATTTGTTTAAAATATTTTAAAATGTAAATTATTTCTGTGATGCTCCGGTGTATTTTCAGCATCATTCCTCCAGTCTTCAGTGTCACAATCTTCAGAAATCAGAATAATATGCTGAATTCTTGTTCTTTCATTAATAATGTTTATTAGAATTTAAAAGAACTTCACTCTTTGAATAGTTAACAAAACAAGAAACATTTCTGATTATTATCAACATTGAAAACAGTTGTGCTGCTTAATATTTTTGTGTAAACCATAATGCATGATTCTGTCATGATTAAAAAGTTCAAAAAATATTTATTTGAAACAAAAATATTTTGTAACAAAAAAATCTTTACTATCACTTTTGATCACTTGAATGCATCCTTACATAAAATTATAACAAGTATTATTATTATTTTTTTTTATATATATTATTTACCCCAAACATTTAAATACTACAGTATTGCAGTTTCCACAAAAATATGAAGCAGCACAACTGTTATCAAAATTTATAATGATCAGAAATGTTTCATTTTGATCACCGGATTAAAAGAGAGAGAGAGAGAGAGAGAGAGAGATTTTAAACACTATTCAAAGAAAGGAGTTTTTTATTGTTATAACTTTTTTATAACATTACTGTATTAATGCATTACTGTTTTTTGATCAAATGAGCAGGAGACTAAAAAAATAGTAGTGCATGTTTATTAAATTAATTATACATGATAAATGAGTCTCACTGGTTCCTCTCAAGGTTTTTTTTCTTTCTTTTTTTTCTGACAACTGTCTCTTCTCTCACTGGTTTAAGACATTTTATTTAACGCTGTTTTGAGACATTATGAATTGTGAAAAAAAGTGCAACAAATAAAAACCACAGATGCATACTTTTTGAATTCTTGTTATTCTCGCTAATCCATATAACTACTGTTGTTATTGCCATAACCTTTATTAAACTTACATTAACTATTGCCAAGATTTCAGAAAGGCTACAGCAGTAACCTAAAACAATGTTAAACCAAACTAGTTATTTGGGTATAAATTGGTTTATTATTTCTCTGCCTATCTGATCTAAGTGACGTCAGCTGAAAAGAAAAACTGTTTGCAAATAATAAAGAGAAGTTCTGTGTATAGAATAAGTAAACAGGGTCGGTTTTGATTAATGGTTGATTCAGTCACTTCGAAGAAACATGAACACTTCTCTTGATCTGATGAGTGTACAGTTTCTCCAAGACGTGATAAAACAAAGAATTCATAAGGTTATTGTTTAATGTAATCCATTAGTGCACACACAGATCGTGTTTCATGCTTGGTTTGGAGCTTCTTGCTTTATGAAGCACATCATGGGGTCAAGTTTGAAACCAGAGTCCTATTGAACATAATTCTTGCATCCTCGGGGACATGCACTTCTGACAGGAACACACGAATAAGTAATTCTCCCTGAAAATGATTGGGTTTGTCATTTAAAAAGCCTCAACTCAGACTATCACATCACTATTCACTCAAGCTCATTTCTTTAGCTTATATATGACCCTGGAGCACAAAACAGTCATCAACAACAACAAACTAAAACACTTATTAACATATACTAACTTGCCTTCGAATCTCAGGGAGACTTGTTTAATTAAATAGAGTATTTTAACCCCTTAACTGAAAATTCACGAGAAAGTGATCTATCAACTACACAAGTTGTGTTCCAAATTTGAAGTTGATATGAAAAAAATTGAGTTTCATTAAAATTTTTGTTTAGGCGTTATACCAAAAACCCAAACTTTTTATGCATTTCGTTCACAAGTCTATACATTTATCTTTTAATATTATGTCTATCACAAAATAACCACCAAAAATAGAAACTTGAGACTCCAGCGGAATGTATTTTTTCAAGATTAGAATACGTTTAGGTTCTAAAAGACATTTTGTAATATGACACCTCCACTAAGGTGGACCCCTAAAAGATTTTGAAATACCATATCTATGGCAACACAATGTCTGATTCCAAAATAGGTTCCACGAGATACATTTTGAGATTTTAAGCTTTCAAATGGTATGTAGCTTATGATGATTACTAAAACATGAGATATGGAAAAAGGCAATGAAATAAAGGCTTTTTGTGATAACTCCTGTTATGATGTAGTTCTTGGTGCACTCTTGTCATAAATTAATTAAAAATAATAATAAATTCATTTTAATGCACTTACATAACTTACATAATTTCAACCTTTCCAATGATATATAGTGTGTTTGGATTATACTATAATTGTACTGGATTGTACTATAATGAAGTAAAGTGTATATATAGAGTTCATAATCCAATTAAAAGTCTTAAATTTTTTGGAATCTGATCATGTTATCCAGATTACATGTAATCATTTAGTACGCAGCACTGAAAGAAAATATATGAAACTTAAAAACCTCCCAATATGAGGGTTTGGACGCTGTATATTAAACAAATATGAATCTTTCAGACTCGAGTGTTCGGTCCATTGGCATCTTCCAATCTACTCTTATTCCCTAACAAGCGAAGATAAATAATATCCATCAGATCCGACCGAGAGGTGTCCGACTCTGATCTCAACTTCACATCCAAGCAGCACACTGCTTCTTTTCAAGGTGAAGTCAGGCTCTTCACAGGAATAAGGTGAATATAGATTAGTTGGGGTTTCCGAGCAGACCCTCATCGCTCGTCATCACAGCTGCTGTGATTGACAGGTCAGTGATCAATAGCAGAGCAGAGGCCCCTGTCCTTCTCCAGACCCAGAGCTGCTGCCAGCGAACAAGGCCATTGATCCTCTCCGGAGCGAGACTCTCACTGAATGCTTAAACAAGGGATTGCACTCGTTTACCTCGAGATCTCGTGCCGGCTGTGACGACTCCGGTCTCGCTGGCAGACGTCCAGGTAGCTGATACAGATCTCCTGCAGAGAGGACAATCAGCAACTCTGCGGTTACATGATGAACTGGGGGAATTCAGTTATAATCACAGAAATAATCAGAAAAATGGCTTTCTGTTTTAGAAACTGGCTAGAATCATGAAAGCAATCTGTGGGTGTTACAGCCGTTAGTAGTATTCCAACGCAAACTATAACATTTTTCTCAAAGTAAACAATTCATTTTTCCACTAGCACACCATTACCTTTCTGGAGCCTTTCATTCAGATCACTGTATAGAAACACACTCCTGTACTAAAGTTCACGGTTTGTAAGATTTGTTTCTAAAAAGAAGTGCCTTACGCATTTAAAAACATTTGTGTAATTTTTCTACAATTCAAAATTTCTGTGTTAAAGTGTGATTTATTTCTGTGATGCTCCGCTGTATTTTCAGCATCACTCCTCCAGTCTTCAGTGTCACATGATCTTCAGAAATCATTCTGATATGATGAATTATTAGAAACATTTCCGATTGTTATCAATGTTGGAAACAGTAGCGCAGCTTCATGTCTTTGTGGAAAAAGTGATACATTTGAATTTTTCGGAATTTTGGAAGTTCAAAAGAACTGCATTTATTTGAAAATTGAAATGGAATTCTTATGTAACGATGTAACAAACGTCTTTCCTGACACTTTAATGCATTCGCACTAAATAAAAGCATCCC
This sequence comes from Carassius gibelio, assembly GCF_023724105.1. Lineage (NCBI taxonomy): Eukaryota > Metazoa > Chordata > Actinopteri > Cypriniformes > Cyprinidae > Carassius > Carassius gibelio. Next base: position 17,119,995 of record NC_068409.1, on the reverse strand, counting down.
CTCGTTGAACTTTTAAACTGTGTTTTTGCATTCGTGTTCCCCAGAAACAAGTTTTTTATGGCATTACCACGTTTCTCCATTTAATTCTACTTTCTTGCAATTCCACATCCTGTTTGCTACCTCACCTCCAAACTAATTTCAGGAAACTTTCTCAATTCACTTCTCATTAACACACGACACAAAACATAATAGTACATGGTCACCATGTTACAAAACTAGCATTAGCCAACCTTAAAAAATGCATAGCGCTCTATTTGTCTTAGCTGAAATCTATTATTACCAATTCCTGATAAGCTGTCATCCACTGGCTAATATGATTCAGATGAACAAACCTCTGTAATAAGTCTGTGTGATGTGAACAGTAGCGAAGGCCTTTTCAATCTATCTGACAAGCTGCCAGAACAGCTCCCATCTCCAGCCTCTCGACCGTGATTCCTACCGACAATCAAACACTCAAGGCTTTCGAACGCATTACGAGCCTCAGCTTAGCATCTATTATCAAACATGTTCGTGTGACCTCTCCGGGGCTGATGTCGCTGAGAGCGCTGAGGTGGAGGAGGAAGCTATTGTCAGGAAATGATGCCTCCGCGTTGGGAACGCAGCTGTGGTTACCTGTGAACATAATCTTCAGCTCTTTATTTGTGGTGCACGAAGACAGGCCTCATTTGTAAAGCTGACCTGATTTCCACGACTCGGAGTCAACTTGCATGTGAAAATTAAAACATCACAGCTGTGCAAACTGAGAGACGTGCCAATACGAATGAAGACGGTTCTCACAAGAGCTTTGTAGCAGGAAAAGACCGGAGCCCTCGACGTTGAGAAAGTCAACAGTTTCTGCAATGAAAAAGCCTTTCATCGCATGGGATTTATTTCACACTTTTGCACAACACAGTCATATTTTACACGGATCGATGGCCGTCTGAGTGGTAAAATGTGTGTTTCTGTCTCGAGGAAGCAGATGTCAAACGCAGAGATGGATTCAATCGGCGCAGGTATACAGATCAATGTGTGAGGGGACGAGATCTACAAGAAAAATGACCTTTGTCGATGTCCTTGTACAGCTGGTCGATGAAAGTGTCCAGTTGCTCCCTCTGCTGGCCGGGAAGCTGCAGTGCGTCACACGCATGAACCCACTGACTCAGAGAACTACACACACACACACACACACACACACACACACACATCAAATCAGAGGAGTATTATTCAATTGTCTGTTAGTCTAGCACAGTACACACGGTGAATAGAATAGAATAGGTAAATGCTAGTATTAATTGGTCCACTGGCTGGTTTTATTAATGAGTTTTCATTTACACTCTATTACACTCTTCAGGTGACCCAAGGGTGAAAAGTAATGATGTATTACAAATATTTCAACCAGTATCTAATCAGATTTAACAGGTGTTGATAACTCCCCCTGGTGTCAGTTACAGGCATCAAACCTTGTCAATAAATTTGATAACTTAATAAAATACCCTTTAAATATTAGGGTTCAGTAAGATTTTTATGGGCAACATTTTACAATAAGTTCCCATTAGTTCATGCATTAACTAACAATGAGCAATACATGCATCACTGAATTTATTAGTCTTACATTAGTTAATAAAAAAAATACTGTATATGTTAGTCCATGTCAGCTCGGGTGCATTAAATAACATAAAATATGCAAAAAAAGATAGAATTTTGACTTTAATAATGTATTAGTAAATGCAGAAGTAAACTAAATTGAATACATGCTTTAGAAGTTTTTTTTATTGTTAGTTCATTTTAACTCAATGTAAACAGATGGAATTTTATTGTTACATGTTAGCAAAGACATTTATTTAGGAGAAATATATAAAAAATGTAAAATAAAAAAAAGTTTTTTTTTTTTTAAATATACAAAATAGGAAACGGTTCGTGAGCAGCAAATCAGAATATTAGAATTTATGTAATATTAGGATTAGGATTTCAATATTAATATTAGAATTAGTTTTAACAGTAATGCATGTTCATTCAACTTTCATATGACCCTTTGTTTAATAATGAAATCATTGAAGACAAACTGTCAGTGATACAGAAAGCCAGACCTGACTGAGGCCATCCTCGTACAGCGCTGTAGTAAAGAGATTACACAGCAAGCCCAGCCGGCCCTAAAATAAACACAACCCTGCATTTTGGGCCACTTTTAAGATGAGAATCAATATTCTGCACAGTAGAAATCATTGATTTGTCATGTCAAGTGAAGACAAAAACTACTGCATTTACCTGAAACTTCTCTCCCAACTATTTATGAACTATTTTCTCCTCTACGTTAGCTGTACGGCTACAGAACTGAGAGAACAGCTTTTGCAAGCAGACCTATTTACTCAAAAGCAGACGTATTTACTTCAAGGCCTTTGCACTCACAGCCTTCAAAGCACAACAATCAATTACTGACCAGAAACCACACGAAGAACACACATCACGATTATCAGTGTTATCACGGGGTATTAAAATGTGCTGCTGAAATCATTTTCATTTTAACTTCATGTGGACAAATAACAAATACAATTAGCAACCCTATTTCCTTCTTGTTTGCATAACAAACAAATGAAATAACATAAAAAAATATTAATTCTACTAATACATACTACACAATATAATAAGGATTTGTAAAAAAAAAAAAAAAAAAAAAAAAAAAAAGCCTTTTAAGCCTTTAAATAATTTCAAAGAGAATTATTAATCAAAATAATCAATTATAGGCATTTTATCTACTTCACCTTGAACAATTCTAAAGTGGCTGCCTTGTTATCTGAAGTGTTGAGACTTTTAGAAAGCACTTTCCATCTACAGGTTAAGATTCACAGCTAAAATTTGGTCCAATTTTCACATTAAACAGTAGACAGACAGAATAAAGAACGTAATTCCAGTGTCTGACAGCAGGTGGCGCTTATGGAAGAGCAGACATAGAGCGGTTTCCACGGTAACCTTTGTAAACAAAGCAGACTGTGCTTATAAACCCTACTTTCAGTTCCCCCTTCACCCATTAATAAATAATTAATTAATTTATAATTATATATATATATAATTTATCTCAGTACTCTGCCTTCTGTCATATTTTCACACAAAACTAAACATATGATGCATGTTGCATCTGCATGAGACTCTTACGAACTTTCTTTTTATCTTGAGTTTTTCAGATTGCAATAATTAAGTACGGTTTTAATGATCATTATTGGTGCTGGGCAATGATTATTTGCATGCAAAATAAACATTTATATATATATATATATATATATATATATATATATATATATATATATATATATATATATATATATATATATATATATATATATGTATGTATGTATGTATGTATAAATGAAGCAGCATAACTGTTTCCAACATTGAATATAAATAAGTATATCAGAATGATTTCTTAAAATCATGTAACACTGAAGACTGGAGTAATAATGCTGAAAATAAAGAAATAAATTACATTTCAAATTATATTAAAAGTGAAAACTTATTTCAAATTTCATAATATTGCTATTTTTTTCTTCATATTTTTGATCACATAAATGCATCCTTGGAGACTCTTCTTTTAAAAAAAATATATTACTGAACCCAACATTTTACAATAATTCTGGTCTACAGTAAATACAATATTATGAAACGTCTTTTATCACAAAGATATGCTCAAGAAGATCTGTATGAATGATAAGCATCTGTGCAGTCACCTCTGTATTTGTTCAAAGCATTCCACAAGAACTGAGAGGAGACCAGAGGCTGCTCGGTGTCACCCTTTCTGAAGGCTTTTTTGGCAAATAATCCTCTGCCATGAGGAGATAATTCAATTACTAAAAAATTATATTTTATCATCTGCTTGCTGAAGCGTGAGATGGGAGAAACCTATTTAAAACTACATATCCTTAAACATGTCTCCACTTTAGAGAGCATGCATGTGATTATTTGTTAGTTAGATCGTCTACATTTCTTTCTTCAGCAGGTTCTGGCATGAGATGAGAATAAACCGGCTGATCTGGGAGAGGTGCGAGCTCCATAAACACATCTAAACTTCTAAATAACGAGACAAAGAGAACTACATGATATGAGGAGAATGCGACTCTGTTATAGGTTAAATGTTGCACACCTTGACATTATCGATTAATCGGACCTCGAAGCACTTATTGGCTTTAACGGGATCCAAGCAGCAAGAAAACATGTAATTTACGGGCGCCGCCATGTTGGATATTTACATATCAACCTCTAACCTCTCGGATTGACCAATAGTGTGCGTGGGATTTAATCTGCCAACGCTCGACTGCGTAAGAAAAACATTTATTCTGGGATCAAATATCGGTGTGGTATGCTATAAACGTAAATGCTACAATGAGAATGGTTATTCAGGCACTGTTTGGTAAAAAACATAACATTTTGTAATCGGAAGGCGGGGCAACTAGTGACGTCAGATCCGTGAATGAATCGTTCTTCTGAGTCGGATCTTTTGACTCGTGCAGAATTGTTACAAATTCAACATCGCGAAAATGTGTCAATAACTTGAATATGACTGTTATAATCAAACATACGAATGCGTTCCGCTTTATTAAAACTTTATTTAGGGTCTACGTTATTTTAGGCCTGATAAACACCCTTATAAATTCAACGTAAATGTGATTGTACTGTTTTAGAGCATTTCGAAATTACATAAAAGATGTGTCCGCTAAATGGGCATTCGTAGAATAATATAGCGTAATATTTTAACATTGTACACACAATCACTGTTCTGTTTTTTTTTTTGTTTGTTTTTTTTTTTTCATTATTGTAAGATGTAGGTCTAGACATAATTTAAACACAGTCGAAAAGGTAGAAAATCTAATTTATTGTTATCTTCTGGTCACAACGTTAAATAGATTTCTGCTAACTCCCTGTGGCCTATTTCATCTTCACAAATGTTAAGTTACTGATTGCATGCGTCATTTCTTTTTTTATTACTATTATTGATCAAAAATATTTTATAAATCTCTCTGCTCGTCACTTAATACGAAACCTGCTAAAACAGTTGTACTGATGGTAAATAATAATAACAATGGTTCAATCAATAGGCTAGATAGTTTTTATTTTGATCTTTAAAAAAAAAAAAAAAAAAGAAAGAAAAAAAAAAGCTATTTGAAACAAATCGTTCGAAAGAACCGACTCGCAAAAAAGAGTCAGTTTACGTCAATGCTGGTAACCAATCAACGGTCAGCGTCGTCTCGATAGCCAATCAGCGCTCAGACCATTCTCTTGAATTCTCTCCAGCGGGCCGTCGTGTGTTTTGATCGATAAGAGTGAGAAAAGTCCTGAGAAGTTTAAAGAGTGCGCCTAACTGTCTCTAAATAACAAAACACACCGTGTGTAAACGGTTTAGTTTAAACGTAGAATTGACAGATCGTGTTGGAAATGTTGCTAGCGGAAGTGAAAAGGCTGAAAGTGGCCGAGTTGCGTGCGATGTTAACCGAGCGGGGGCTGGACTCCAGAGGCCTGAAGGCCGAGCTGGTGGTCAGACTGATCTCTGCGATCGAAGCCGGTGTTGAGCCCATCACAAGTGGAGCTGAGGGGGGTGAAACGACGAGTAAAGAGCCGCAGAAGTCTCACTCAGAGCAGTCTGTTAGGACGCGGTCTCCAGTGAGCATTGATCCTCCTAAAGAGAGCATGACTGCTTACACTGACCAAAGCACACAGACTGACCCTCTTCAGCTGTGCTCATGCACTGCACCAACAGCCATCTCTGAAGAGGAGAGACAGCAGCATCCAGCCGCCTTGGCAACCGTTGCTACGGAAGATGCAGAGTCAGGATGCTCATCATCAGTCTTGGCCACTTCAGAGCCAGAAACCGCACAAGAGCAGTGTAAGACAGTCCTTAGAGCACAGCTAATATGATCATGCACTGAAATGAAAGTAAGATGGTTATCTGATGACTGCTCTCTCCGGTCAGATGGAGCCGAGACCGTGGACTCCACGGCAGACGAGATCAGGCAGCTCAAGAGAGGCAGAGATTATTACGAGTTCAAAGAGGATGTGCATTACAACAGGTATTGATTATCAGTCTGTAGAAACCAATGCAAGAGAAACGTATTTCGTAACAGCTTCGTTTTTTATGAAATCGTTTATGCTCACCAAGAGTGCATTTCATCATAAAATTCCGAAATATTTTTGCAATTCAAAGGAACTTGTTTCTATTCGCATATATTTTTTAATATAATTTATTCATGTGATGCAATGCTGTATTTCCAGCATCAGCGTCACATGATCTTCAGAAATCATTGTACAGTAAAATGCTGATTGCCTGCTCGAAATAAAAAATCTGATTATTCAGATTACAGTCTTTTTTTTTATCAGTTTGATATAATCTTACATGCAAGTCTATTTGATAAACAAGTTCAGTTAAACAAAAGCTGATGTGTAATCCAGATTGTTACTAACTACATTCCTATCATGTAATTTGTAATCAGCAACAATCTCTAAGCACTAAATTCAATGCGTCCTTGCTGAATAAATATAAATCCTACAGACCCTAAACAGAGTCATTTTCTCCCTGATTTGTTTCTTCTCAGAGCTAAAACACCAGAGCTGCTGCCGGAGCCCGAGGAAGAAGCGAACATAGATTTGGAAGATGTTCGACTGGATTCCTGTAAGTTCAGAATGACCCTGATACATCCTCAGATGCTGAATGAGTCTGTGTCTTCAGGAGCACTGTGTCTGTGTTTCACAGATAGCTGTGACCTGCACTTCGAGGTGGACTCTGATGGAAGCAGCGGTCAGCCGCTCTTCTGGGAGACGTTCCCTCTGCTTTGGTCGGGGTGCAGGATGACCCATGGATTCCGTCAAGGGAAGGTCGGATTCGAAGCCAAGGTGGGAACTCGAGGTTTGAATCTGGTAAATGTTTTGTAGTAATTAAAAGGTGAATTATTTTTGTTTCTGATTTGAAATTCTTCCAGTTTGTGAAGCGACTGTCAGCTCCTGCGCTGGACACAAGCTGTGACCCGGATCCTCATGTGCTCAGAGTGGGCTGGTCTGTGGACAACACAAGCCTTCAGCTCGGTGAAAATAAAACCTATTACAGATCCGACTGGTTTAGAGGATTATAAACATGATAAAAATAAAAAAAAAATTGGCAAATTTTTTTTTTTTAAATAATTTAATCAATGTTATTATCGAACTAAAAAACGAAACTTTTTTTTTTTTTTCTTGCACTGGTTTTCTCAGGCGAGGTGGAGCTGTCGTATGGTTATGATGGACGGGGGAGGATCGTAACTGGAGGAAAGGAAGAGGTTTTCGGCGAGCCTTTCACAGAAGGAGACGTCATCGGTTGCTATGCGGTACGTTTTAAAAATAATCATAAAGAAGCGAGTTTAAGCAAGCATACTAAAGCTTAAAATGCTTAAAGGAATAGTTCATGCAAAAATGAAAATGTACTCGCATTTAGTTTGTGTCTTCACCAGATTTGGAGAAATGTAGCATTGCATCAGTGTCTCATCAATGGATGCTCTGCAGTGAATGGGTGCCGTCAGAATGAGCGTCCAAACAGCTGATAAAAACATCACAGTAATCCAGTCCATCAGTTAACATCTGGAGAAGATAAAAACGGGTTTATATGAAACAAATCAATCAGAAAGGCATTCTAACTCTATACTTTCACTTCTTCTCAAAATACAAGTCCATAATCCAAAATAACGCTTCCTCTAGTGATAAAGTCCATCTCCTGTTGTCTTTCACATCAAAATCAACCCACATATTTGTTTAGAGCTGTTTTGGCTTGTGAACGGTGCAGATTTCTCTCCTGATTCAGACCAGTTGAGTTTTTTACTGGATGAAGCAACTCTCATATTTTAGCAAAAGTTTAAAACGTCTTAATGATGGACTTGTTTCAGCTTTTGTCTTCATAAGACGTTAACTGCTGGACTGGAGTGCTGTGGATTATTGTGATGTTTTTATGGACTCTCATTCTGACGGCACCCATTCACTGCAGAGCATCCACTGGTGAGCAATGTTTTGCATTATTGATGGAGGAACAAACTCGTCTAAATCTCGAATGGCCTGTCGATGAGGATTTCTTCGGGTGAACTGTTTCTCTAATTCAATTCAGGGTTTTTTCGCCTTCACATCTGTTCCTTATCCAGTTCATCAGCGAGACCGGAGAGGCGACGCTTTCGTTTCACAAGAATGGACGATCTCTCGGCGTGGCGTTTCGCCTGAACTCTTCCACTCTCGGAGGTCAGGACCTCTTTCCCCACGTGCTTTGCAAAAACTGTTCGGTTGCTGTAAATCTGGACCCGGACGCTCCCTGGCATCCTTTTCCCGCTGGTTTCTGCACGCTGCTCACACTTCCTCCCGGTCGCAGGACTCGAGCGCTTCTGCCGACAGCATCTAAAAGTGAATGCGAGGTAGGAAAGCACCCCTAACAGAAATAAACATCAAATGAATGATGTTACTGTGTGCGGTCGCTCACGATCGTCTTCTGCATCTCTCAGGTGTTGATGATGGTTGGTTTGCCGGGTTCTGGTAAAACCCACTGGGCTCATGCTCACATGCTCCAGAACCCAAAGAAACGGTACAATCTTCTGAGTACAGACTCCATCTTGAACTGCATGAGGGTGAGAAAATGCATTCCCTGCCACGAAATGATTAAAAAGCTACCCAAGTGTTTCCTGTGTTACTCACTGAGCGTGGATCTATTTTCTGTATTGTCTTGTCATGCAGGAGCCTCCTGGAGCCAATCACAGAGAGCTGATGCTGCAGCAGGCCACTCAATGCGTCAGTCAGCTGATCAGAAGAGCTGCAGCCCGGAGGAGGAACTACATCCTCGATCAGGTAGTGAGGGACATTTGAACCGAAGCATCAGAGCTTAGTTCCAGAATAAAGGGGCGTGCAAGAGGAAGCCTTGATTCGAGGCTTGTATTGTTAATAGAAATCATGTGACCAAATGCAGCCTCACTTTGTCCAATCACTGGAGAGATTCACTTTGCGTGTCGGAATTTTCAAACCACTAGATCTTTACTAGTATGTTTTCATTCAGACTTATTCAATTACATTTTTAAGTACCCAGTCATACAAGTAATATGAATAATATATTTTTTTTTTATTTCAGGAAAATTCATAATTTGCTATATGCTATTGATATGTCTTAAGTTTTTCTTCTACTACGTCATATTTGTACTGGTATTAAATGCCACAGTTTTCATATTAGGTTAATTTGAGTCGTGCATTAATTTGAGTGCTGACCGATATTATGGGAGTGGAAGATAAAGCCTGCACAAATACTAGAAATCGTGAAGCATGTAAAAAAGTAAATCAAATAAAAACTGCACATTTAATTTATCTGCCATATGATGCCATTATGTTGCTGTCTTGCTGCTAGCCAATCGCCGCATTGCAAATCATAGTTTCGAGTATCGATGCATCAGTAATTTTAGACGGCTTAATCCCGATATTTTAATAAAATCCGCAAATTTGTTAGAAGAAGCAAATTAGCCAGAGATTATATCAAATTATCTCATATGTATTAAGCGAGGTACAAAAAGCAGACCCCAGTGCATCGCTGCTCTGTTTACAGCTGTTACAAGTAAAACGGTTATTTCTGTTGTTCTGAAAGCGCCACCTGCTGGCAGAGAATGAATGTGCATTTTCAATGAGCCTGCTGCTTATTAGTTCAGACCAATGCGAAAAACAACCCATGTTTTTATCCACGCAAGAGCTTTAAATGTGAACTGGTGTATCGATAAGATGATAATGCATTATGAAAATCGAAACCGTAAAATCTATTAAGTAATTTAATTAATATAATAATTAATTGATAATATTTGTTTAAATGAGTACAATACATTTTTATAAAAAATGGTTTAAAGGCTGAAATGTGAAGTGTATTATTTTATCAAACGTCCTGTTTTTATGCAAACTTGTATCTTAACTGTAAATCATGCTTTTTAAAGTTAAATATGTTACTATAGATGATGCCTTATTCCGCTCATGTGCTATTAATTGTATTTGTTCACGTCTTTCAAAACCCTTACATTTGAGCTTAACCGAAATCCTGTACAGAAAATGCACGCTCTCACTTTCTCACTTTCGTCTTCAAGGCCAACATTTATCAATCTGCCCGGCGACACAAGATGCTGTGTTTCCGTGGTTACCAGCGAAGAGCGGTGGTGGTTCTTCCAGCTGATGAGGTGTGGAGGAGACGTCTTGTTCAGTGGCAAGAGCAGGAGGGAACGACCCTTCAGGAAACGTCTCTTCTCAAAGCCAAAGGTTAGACTTCAATGACCCGATGGTGAGTGTCAAGACACATTACAGCTGCACTCGTGAAACAGTTGTGCTCCTCTCTCCTCCTGTTTCTAGTGAGCTTCACGCTTCCAGAGCAGGGAGAGCATCTGGATCAGGTGATGTTTGTGGAGCTCAGCTCTGACGAGGCCCTGAAGCTCTTAATGCATTATAAAGAGGAAGCCCGCCGTCTCCTGCCCACACCTCCCAAGCGCAAAAAACACAGACAAGGAAGTCAAAACCGTCCCATTCATCATTGTGGTAAGAAGAGAAGAATGTTGCATCATTCAGACCTTGATCCTAGAGAATGATATTGAATTTTCAAGTCATGAACCTTTTTATTTTCCTAGGATGGAGAGGAGGTCCATTTGGCTCTCACTTTACATCCCAGAAAAAACAGGTAAGCTTGTTGATGTGATGTTACATGATTAGATATATTAAAAATAAAATCTGTAGGAACCAATGATGGACAGTAACAAAGCATTTTTATCAGTATCTGTAGTTTATTTCACTACGTGTACAAAGTATCAAACTTTCCACTTCCCTACATTTCTTTGAACTGATTGCGAAAGACGTGAAAATGCAATAGTGGTGTACGATTCTTGAACAAGCAGATTCTTTTTAATGAACCTGTTAAATCAGTTCGCAAGTTGCAATGAATTATTCATTAGTGAATTGGAATGATTGGACTGCCACTAGTTAACAATGCGCCAATTCAAACGATCCAATCAGAGCGAGTCTCCAGTCAACAACTCACCGATTCAAATTGATCCAATCAGAGCGAGTCTCCGGTCAACAACTCACCGATTCAAATTGATCCAATCAGAGCGAGTCTCCGGTCAACAACTCACCGATTCAAACGATCCAATCAGAGCGAGTCTCCGGTCAACAACTCGCCGATTCAAATGATCCAATCAGAGCGAGTCTCCGGTCAACAACTCGCCGATTCAAACGATCCAATCAGAGCGAGTCTCCGGTCAACAACTCGCCGATTCAAATGATCCAATCAGAGCGAGTCTACGGTCAACAACTCGCCGATTCAAATTGATCCAATCAGAGCGAGTCTCCGGTCAACAACTCACCGATTCAAACGATCCAATCAGAGCGAGTCTCCGGTCAACAACTCACCGATTCAAATTGATCCAATCAGAGCGAGTCTCCGGTCAACAACTCACCGATTCAAATTGATCCAATCAGAGCGAGTCTCCCGTCAACAACTCACCGATTCAAACGATCCAATCAGAGCGAGTCTCCCGTCAACAACTCACCGATTCAAACGATCCAATCAGAGCGAGTCTCCCGTCAACAACTCACCGATTCAAACGATCCAATCAGAGCGAGTCTCCCGTCAACAACTCGCCGATTCAAACGATCCAATCAGAGCGAGTCTCCCGTCAACAACTCGCCGATTCAAACGATCCAATCAGAGCGAGTCTCCCGTCAACAACTCGCCGATTCAAACGATCAGAGTTGAGTCTCCGGTCAACAACTCACCGATTCAAACGATCCAATCAGAGCGAGTCTCCGGTCAACAACTCACCGATTCAAACGATCCAATCAGAGCGAGTCTCCGGTCAACAACTCACCGATTCAAACGATCCAATCAGAGCGAGTCTCCCGTCAACAACTCACCGATTCAAATGATCCAATCAGAGCGAGTCTCCGGTCAACAACTCGCCGATTCAAACGATCCAATCAGAGCGAGTCTCCGGTCAACAACTCGCCGATTCAAACGATCCAATCAGAGCGAGTCTCCGGTCAACAACGCGCCGATTCAAACGATCCAATCAGAGCGAGTCTCCGGTCAACAACTCGCCGATTCAAACGATCCAATCAGAGCGAGTCTCCGGTCAACAACTCGCCGATTCAAACGATCCAATCAGAGCGAGTCTCCGGTCAACAACTCGCCGATTCAAACGATCCAATCAGAGCGAGTCTCCGGTCAACAACTCGCCGATTCAAACGATCCAATCAGAGCGAGTCTCCGGTCAACAACTCGCCGATTCAAACGATCCAATCAGAGCGAGTCTCCGGTCAACAACTCGCCGATTCAAACGAACCAATCATAGCGAGTCTCCGGTCAACAACTCGCCGATTCAAACGATCCAATCAGAGCGAGTCTCCGGTCAACAACTCGCCGATTCAAACGATCCAATCAGAGCGAGTCTCCGGTCAACAACTCGCCGATTCAAACGATCCAATCAGAGCGAGTCTCCGGTCAACAACTCGCCGATTCAAACGATCCAATCAGAGCGAGTCTCCGGTCAACAACTCGCCGATTCAAACGATCCAATCAGAGCGAGTCTCCGGTCAACAACTCGCCGATTCAAACGATCCAATCAGAGCGAGTCTCCGGTCAACAACTCGCCGATTCAAACGATCCAATCAGAGCGAGTCTCCGGTCAACAACTCGCCGATTCAAACGAACCAATCAGAGCGAGTCTCCGGTCAACAACTCGCCGATTCAAACGATCCAATCAGAGCGAGTCTCCGGTCAACAACTCGCCGATTCAAACGATCCAATCAGAGCGAGTCTCCGGTCAACAACTCGCCGATTCAAACGAACCAATCAGAGCGAGTCTCCGGTCAACAACTCGCCGATTCAAACGATCCAATCAGAGCGAGTCTCCGGTCAACAACTCGCCGATTCAAACGAACCAATCAGAGCGAGTCTCCGGTCAACAACTCGCCGATTCAAACGATCCAATCAGAGCGAGTCTCCGGTCAACAACTCGCCGATTCAAACGATCCAATCAGAGCGAGTCTCCGGTCAACAACTCGCCGATTCAAACGATCCAATCAGAGCGAGTCTCCGGTCAACAACTCGCCGATTCAAACGATCCAATCAGAGCGAGTCTCCGGTCAACAACTCACCGATTCAAACGATCCAATCAGAGTGAATCTGCAGTTATCAATTTAGTGAATACACAAGTCTGATTCAAAATAAGTTGCTAATGCTGAATTTTAGTATTAATAATTCTAAATGAAAATCATATTTGGGTCACGACTGTAAGTTGTTTGTTAACTAAACATCCAATAAAAGCTCAAGCTTTTTAAGTCCACTTTTTGAAGGAGCGGACTCTTGAAACACAATTGGGTTGGTTTTTGTTTCGCAGACCTGGCAACCCTTCAATAGGTACTATAGTACAATTTAAAAAGGTTACTTAATACTTTAACTAGAGTAATATTTTATTAGGGTATTTATACTTTGACTCAGGAACTATATATATATATATATATATATATATATTGATGGATTGTACTCTTAGGGTCGCCATCCATCTGCCTCGGGTCGCTCTTACGGATGCAGCAGCGATCCACAGCGATACAGGAATTATTACAGACCATACACTGGCCAGGTAAGAAAATCATATGGGTGTCATTTGAAAAATAGAATTGGGAAAAAATGCATATACTTAATAGATCTTTGTTTTCTTGCAGTGGAGCTTGTCCGAGCAAAACTAGAGTTGTTATGGCGGAGTGTATCATGGCTGTTCGAGTTAGTTCTGATAAACCCAGAACATTGACACAGCAGGAAACATCCCAATCAGAGCGTGCTTTGCTCTGATTAACAGTGCTTCATCTTTACAAAAATAATTGGTTCTGTCTGGCTGTAATTTCATTAGCATTGCTCATAATGAGGAGCCAGCTTGAGTCCCAGAATGCAGTTTGTTTTTAACGGGTAGCTGCTCATACATCATCGGCTGTTTATATTTATGTGTTAGAATTATCAAAGACTGTTAAAATGTATTTTCAGGGATCTACTGAATTTTATACAGTTTTATTCTGCTTTCTAAACACTGAATCATGATTGATTTCATCAACAGCATTGTACTGTAAAGAAGACATTTCTTAATATTTCCACTTGAGCTTCTTCGAAAAGACTTTCATCGAGAATCCCACACTAACATTCACCAAAGTAATTTTTTTATCTTTATTGATTTAATATAAAAAGTTGTTTCTTTAAAATTCTGTCACCGAGAATACATTTCAAATTAAAAGTCTGTCACAAAAAAAAATACATTTCTATAGAAAATGATGCAGGATACACTTCACATGTATTCAGTACAAGAACTTCTGTATATATATTATGAAAATATTATAACTTTTAACGGCCACCATTATACAAAAACTACTGTTTTGTAATGTATGTTTTTGCAACCTTTCAAACAAGTAAAAATAAACTGTTGGTCCTGACAGATCAGATGAAAAAAAGTTAACCAGAAATTAAAATGTGCTCACTCTCAGGACATCCAAGATCAGGATGAGTTTGTTTCTTCATCAGATTTGTAGAAATGAGGCATTGCATCAGTGTCTCATCAATGGATGCTCTGCAGTGAATGGGTGCCGTCAGAATGAGAGCTGATAAAAACATCACAATAATCCACAGCACTCCAGTCCATCAGTTAACATCTTTAAAAGCCAAAAGATACATGTTTGTAAGAAACAAATAATCAATCTGGTCTGAATCAGGAGAGAAATCTGCTCAGATCAAACACTATTTACAAGCCAAAATAAATGTGTGTGGATTTTGATGTGAGAGACAACAGAAGATTAACTTTTTAGCTGAAGTAAGCATTATTATGGATAATGGTCTCATAATTTAGTGCCTTAATAATAGATCTGTTTCTAACAAACGCACTGCTTTTGTCTTCTCCAGAAGTTTACTGATTGTCTGGAGTGGTGTAGATTACTGTGATGTTTTTATCAGCTCTCATTCTGACGGCACCCATTCACTGCTGAGAGATTGATGCAATGCTTCATTTCTACAAATCTGATGGAGAAACTCACCTATCTATATCTTGGATGATCTAAGAGTGAGCACATTTTCATCAAATGTTCATTCATATGCCAGTGAACTGTTTCTTTAAATGGTGCAATGACTCATGTTTACATGACCTTCTTGTGCAATTATTCAGAGGTGTTTGAGTATCTGATTAAATTCAGCAATCGGGCATCACCCTCTGATACAGCAGCACTGCACCCTTCGCCGAAGGACACATCTCTGACCACATGAGGGAGCGCTCGTCTAACTGGAACACTTTCTGTAGAATAGAGTTGAGAAAATGGAAATGCATTGAGGAAATTACTTGTACTAGGTTTTTGTAACACATGCATCCTATAAGCATTTTGCATATGTAAAGAGAACGTGAATATGATATAGTGGATTAGTCTGTGTTTATATAAACGCTTACCGCTCGACTCAGAAACAGTATTTCAGTGGACTCATGGGCCTCTAGACCTCCACTTCTATATAAGTCTCTCACTTCCTCTGTTGTCAAAGTGCATCTTCACAGAGTAAAGAACAGATAAATGACTGGTTCTTTCAGCTAAGAGCTCATCAGATCATACGAATGATGTTTACCGGACATAAAACTCTGCACTGGGTCGTCCTGCACTAGTGTGGTTCAGCGCAATTCCCATAAACACCGGTCTGCTCAGAGAACTGATGGGAACGTTCACCTGTGATGAGAGAAGGAATGACAACAAAAAAGAAAGAGATGATGAGACAAAGCAGCATCGGTGATAGCATCGTCTATCGAATGTGAATCCTCAGATGCAGACCTCATCACTGATCTCTGCACACACCGAGGAGAAGATCTCTGAAACAACGGCTCTCTCCTTGTCCTGCAGGAGCTCAGCACATATGGCCTCCTCGCTGACCCCTGGACACAACATCTACACACACACACGCTAATGCATTTCATTTGGAAGATAGATATTGAAATGTGTCTGAAATATGTCTCTTCTCCTCAACGAGGCTGTATTTATTTGATAAAAAATTGTGAAATATTATTTCAATTTAGAAAATAATGTTTTCTCTGTGAATCTTTGTTAAACTGTAATTTATTTCTGTGATCAAAGTTGTATTTTCAGCATCATAACTCCAGTCTTCAGTGTCACATGATCTTGAAATCATTCTAATAAACTGATTTACTGCTCAATAAACTTTTCTGATTATTACCAATGTTGAAAACCCCAATATTTTTGTGGGTAAAAAAAAAACTTTGATTATTGTTTGATGAAAAGAAAGTAAAAAAATGAAGCATTCATTTGAATCTGTTTTTTTTTTTTTAAGATTACTTACAATTTAATGCAACAGATGGATTCTAAAACAGTCCACAATAACAATTCACAGTCTTTAGTTCGAAGTCATGCAGAACCATTCACTTAAAAAGCATCTAGTGATGTGTGAAATTGAGCTTTTCGAAACTCTGAGTCAGTTAAACGATGTGTTGCAAAATGACTCGCTGTTTCGAAGCGGTCCAATCAGATCACGAGTCATTTTATTCAGATCGGTACTTTGCGAATCGCAATTTAGATCAGAATCAGCAGTTTACAAATCATTTGATTCAGTTCAGAGCGGGTTTGCAAATCTTTTTTTTTTTTTGCTCATGCAACGTGTTTACTACGACGTAGTAAACTTCAGTGCCACGCTGAAAAAAAAAATCTAAGATTACGAGATTAAAGTCGTAATATTTAGAGAATAAAGTTGTAATCGCCTACTACGAGCATGAAGTCAAAATATTATGAGAATAAATGCTCGAAGCATTTCGACGTTACTCTCGAAGCATTTCGACGTTACTCTCGTAGCATTTCGATTTACTCTCGTAGCATTTCGCCTTTACTCTCGTAGCATTTCAATTTACTCTCGTAGCATTTCGCCTTTACTCTCGTAGCATTTCGACTTTACTCTCGTAGCATTTTGCCTTTACTCTCGTAGCATTTCGACGTTACTCACTAAGCATTTCGACGTTACTCACTAAGCATTTCGACGTTACTCACTAAGCATTTCGACGTTACTCTCGAAGCATTTCAACTTTACTCTTGAAGCATTTCGACGTTACTCTCGAAGCATTTCGACTTTACTCTCGAAGCATTTCGACTTTACTCTCGTAGGATTTCGACTTTAATCATGTAATATTAGACTTTTCCAACTGTTATTGGAATCGGGCAATTTACGGAATCAAGCCATGAAAAGTCATTATCAGTGGATCACTAATTCAAATAGAAAATTGAATTTGTTTGGTGACAGTATTTCTGTTTTTTGAGCAGAGAGTACATTTACGAACGGACACCTGATGGTGGCAGTAATGAGCAGCTCTCGGTGATCTGACCTTTGGCTCAGGATGACCTCCAGGTATATCTAACAGGCCTGCAGCCTCTGCCACTTTCTGACTTCTCCTCAGCAGGACGATGTCTCCATCAGCCGTGGCCACGACAGCACCGACCCCCAGCGGCTGAGCGAGGAAGGCCTGTGGATCTGCGCATTCGTTCTGTCCATGACTCTGCAGCCTCCCTGCCTCTCGTGACCAGTTAGTCCCGAGATAGTCTTTATAACAGGTCAGGCCTAACTGTAAAGTGAGCACACAAGATTGCTCCTCTTTGACCAATCTGTCTGAGGATTGATCAGCACTTTCTAATTGGTCTCCTTCACCACGTTGTTGTGAGTGTGTTAGGTTTTGGACGGGCTGTTCTGCCATCGGTCCTTTCTCCATGACGGAGAGCACTGCTGAATGCAATCTGAATTTAGCTCCATTGAAGAGCCACGGTTGTTTGGCCACGCGGTCACTCCATACAGCTTCAATGTGTTGCTCGATTTCAGGAAAACTCTGTCGATTGAACCTAGAGTGGGATTTTGTAGCATCAAAAGTTTATATTTACAGAGTATTAAAACTGTATCGCATCCAAAATAAAAGTTTTTGTTTACATTATATATGTGTGTGTATTTATTTTATATATATATATATATATATATATATATATATATATATATAAAAGAAAAAGAAGAATATAATATAAATTATATTAATATACATGTAAATATTTTCTAAATATATACTGTATGCGTATATGTTTGTTTATATATGTATAATAAATAAACACAGTACACACAGATGTATCTTGATTAATCTAGGGCTGTAATTCTATTAATCCCAATTATTAAATAAAAACTAGTGTTTATATAATACATGAGTGCGTACTGTGCATATTTAGTATGAATTTATTAATACACACTCATGCATGCAAATCTAATAATTGTACATTTTTATACATAAAAAAATTATATTTATATATGATCTAGATTATAAAAATTAGTGCTGTCAAATGATTAATTGCACACAAAATAAAAGTTTTTTTTGTTTGCATAACATGTAAGTGTGTGTACTGTCTACACACACACACATATATTTTATATATATATATATATATATATATATATATATATATATATACACACAAAACATGTATTAATTTGTTTATATATTATATGTAAATATAATATAAATATATGAATGTATATACATGCAAGTTTTTTCAAAAAATATACTGTATGTGTGTGTATTTTATATATACACATAATTAACAAACATAGTACACAAACACATAATATAAACAAACATTTGTATGCAATTAATCGTTTAACAGCACTAATAAAAACATATATATATATATATATATATATATATATATATATATATATATATATATATATATAAACGCATGCGTGTTTATATATAAATAAATTCACAGTACACACACAGATTTAATGTAAACACAAACTTTTATTTTGGATGCAATTAATCGTTTGACAGCACTAGCTGGTCACTATTTATCCATTACATTTCTATTTTGTGATAGTTTAGTATTTAAAAGTATTTTGTATTAATCTGATGGATATTTATACTGTACCTGTCTGAAATTTCTACGTGAATCTGATGTTCTCCAAGAGCCTGTAATGGATCACAGCACAGCATGAAAGACACCTCGGGATCCATGACAAAACCCTTTCAAACCTCTCCAACGTGGACTTTCAGCATCGGCGTCTTCTTAATAACTACTTAGATATGATTTTAGAACAGTGTACACCTATTATTAAAACTGTTAAATTAGCCTTACAAACTGTCAACAACAAAAAGAAAAACAGCGAAGTAAGTTAAACTGAAAGATGCCGTTAAATTTATAAGAAACGCTACATGTAAATGCACGCTTGACACTGTTACTTATTCGGTTGTTTACAGCTACTAAACAAAACTTACTTCCTGACTTGAACCAAATACCGTCGGACTCTTAACTCATCAACTTCCGGTAGCGCTGCATTTCAAAATAAAAGTCTGCAACCAGAGCGTTTGCTGAAAACGACAAGGTTTCAGTAGAAATAACAAATAAACGTACTGTAATGGGATTAAATAAAGCACACGATACACGCTATATTTTCTTAATCCCTTAAAACATAATTTGTATTTTAAGGAGAACCTCACGGGAGAGTCCAGAATATTTAAAGTTTTCCAAGTTACGTGCCACTGGCTTGAGTTGTACATATAATTTATCATTTTTTCTTGGAATGAGATAAGTAGCTTCGCCTAATGGGTCTGAAGAGATTATTTAAACAGATTATATGAATAAACAAATTGCAATTTTTCGATGTTACTCAAATATGATTTCATTCTACATCAATAGTATTTACATACTTTTCTACACAAAGGCTACATCACACAGGAAAGCTGAGAAAAAATATATTTACTAAATTACAGTCCTGTTATAGTTTACTATATATAGTCTTAACCCAACACTTCAATTGAGACCATAGATGTTAGCTTTCCTCTAAACTACAGTGACAAGTCAGCAATGTTTGATTTCAAAATAATAATAATGATAAAGTTTGTTTGCTGAATTTGTTTTTATTTTACATTTTCATTTGGGATTTTCTCTTTCTTTTGTGAAACCAAAGCCAGCCGGACTAATTTACACAGACATAAATTATATAAATAGTTCTGTGACACACATTTTCTCATCTTTTGCACACAATATCAAGTTGCCCACAATTAAGGCAACTTATTTTCTGGACATCAAGAAGAGAGAGGTTGCCCACGAGACAACCGTCAACAATTCCCAGGTTTTAAAATACAATGTAAAAGTGTTCTGATAAGACAATAGAACTACACTTTTTTTGATATATTCTGTCCAGAACTAGAAGTTTTAAAACTCTGTCATTCATATTTAAGGAATAGAAGTGAGAGACAAGACCACCAACTGAAATAACCCAACTTAAAATAACAACCGCTCATTAAAGAAAGATATAATTTAAGCCAATTAAATACCCCCATATTTATATAACTATTATACAGAAGAGAAAAAAAATGTGTCTAAGAAAACACCAAAATGATTCAATTGCATATCTGATTTAAATATTCTAAGCATTATTAATGTTATTGCCGCAAATTATCCAAATCATGTGGTCATTAATCATCTTCATTATAAGGATGGCCAGGTCAGTGTTTAACAAAGCAATGCATCACAACAACAACAAAAAAAAAATCCCAAAAAGCTGAACGAATCTTATCGACAGGTGCATTTGGTAGCAATCATCTCCTCGTACTCCTTGTAAGCGATGGAGCCGTCGTTCTCAATGGTCAAAACACTTAACGGATTATATTCTGAAGGCACACATGAAGGTCTAGGCACAGAGGAGTCCAGCTTCTCGTAAATGAGGTTCTGAACCATCGTGTGCACCGGAGACCCGTAAATATATCCCATAGCCCTCGGACAAGACCCCTTACAGTACCTCGGGTTATATTTGTGAGGCGCTATGATCCAATAATCCAGTTTGAGCTGATTGAAGCTCACTTTGAAATCGTGCAAGTCACAGTCATCCGTGGAAAAGTCATACATTGGGACGAGTTCAGGCGTGTTGGTTTCCGGCGAGTTGGTGGTTTTTAACGTGCCTCGTCTCTTTCGTGAAACTGAATCCCACCATGTAGACTTTCCATCCCATTGGTTCGACGTCAGGTCTACCATCCGGCCTCCTGAGGCTCTTCTCTGGTACGCAACCTCGCTGGTGTCATTGAGGTACAGAAGAAGAGACGGAGATCTGTGAGTTAACTCCACCGGGCTCTTGTCAACCCGGCCTCCGGGACTAGGAATCATGTCTGCAACGCATGTCAGGTTTATGAGCAGATGGATGTCTTTCTTATGGGCTTGGATGAGAGGATGGAGGAAGGAGGTCACGTCGAGCTCCACCCAGCGGCGGCGGACTCTTCTGTCAGTGTGGACGCGGAAGCTGAGAAGAGGGACCGACTGCTGCGTGCCGAAGTGAGGAGAACACATCTGATCCTTCGAGGGCTTCTGCTCTTTCACGTCGAGATAGCAGAGCGATGTGAAGGGGGCGACGTGGTTGTGGTCGAAAGAGTAAAGCAGGACCGACTTCAGCAGCTGCTCCTGAGACCTCACTCGAGTCAGACTGTAGGAGATGTCCTGCATGAAGAACTCTGCCGAGATAACACATAGCTGATTGAGGAACACATACTATACAGTGTGTTTATAATGCTTGAGATTGTTCGACTGCAGTTTGTTTGGAATGAAATTCCGTCATTGTGCGTCAACTCAACCGGGGGCCGGTTCCATAAAACAGGTTTAGCAAATAAGCCAGGCTTAATTCAGTTAGACTGACTTATTCTGAACAATTTAGCCTGTGTCTGACCAGCTGGCAGCTGCCAAGTCCTACTTTACCAATACAAATAAGACCAATCTATATATTTTCATAACTGAATTTTAAAAAGTTATGCAAATAAAAATAATAATCGACAATTAGTCAAACTAAACCGAGCTTATGTGGTAAACTTGTTTTATGAAACAGCCCCCTGTAATGACGTCAAACATTTACTACTTCGGATGAAATAAATACATAAATGAAAGAGTCATGGATGTATATTCACTGTTTTGTAGAGAAGAGTCAAAATGACCATTTTCACCGGAGATTTGGAGGATGGGAAAAATGACATTAGAAAGATAACGGCACCATTATTTTAATTTAACACAAGAGATCCGTAGGTCTAAAGGTAAAATCTGTTGATGTTCGCAATCTTGTACGCCACAGGTGATCAATCAAAAATGGGGAAAGACACTTTCTATTCATTCTCCGAAGTTACATGCCTGTAACTCAAGAAATAATAAAGAGATATCAATAGCATTTTAAATTATGGTTTTCTTTTGTAATCTTCATTTTTCAGACATTGTATCGTTCGATATAATGCAACAAAGATTGGTAAAGTCAACAGATTTTACTAATAGACCACTGATCTCGCCGTATAAAAAAAAATATAATGATGCTGCCATCTTTCAGAAGTAATCATACCCCCCTGTAATCTCAACTGAATACATGTTGTTGATCCAAACCCACAAGACTTTCACTCATTCTCAATAAATGAACGACTGTTATGGCTCTAAAGGAACCGATAACTGGTATGTAAAGCTCTCCGGTTGAGATCACAGTAATCAGAAGGAAGTATACCTCGGTTCTGCTCGAGACACTCCTCTCGAGGCGTGATCAGTCGGGCAGTGTTGTACAGGTGAGAAGCCTCGGGACTCCTGTCCGGTTTGGATGATAGTTTATAGAGTCTCTTCATGTAGCGCACATATCTCGAGTCCGGTTTGGCTCGTGGTGTGAAATCTCCCCATGGGTTCTGCTCTGATAGAGCCTTCAGCAAAGGGCTCAGGATATTACCATGGTGCATGGACAAGTCGGGTTCAAAAGACTCGTTTTCCAAGTTGTAGCATGAAGTAAACGACAGGCCGATAATCGCGAGAACCGTAAAGAAACAACGCGCGCAATGTTTAAAAATCGGCGTCGCCATAATAATAAGACTCCAGTCACCGGCCAAACCGCGCTTCCTTCCCTTACCTGACAGACAGGTGTGCGCAATCAGACCCACTCGGGGTTTTTTGGCAGAAATGCCAGAGCAGGTATCCTAAAAATGTTAATATAGGTGTTAGGATTTCACCGATTTTGATTTTACACGCCTCAAACAACGCAACACTTCTTTTAGAACCGGGTCTGTGTAATTAAATGTGAAGATATGTTTTGGAAATGTATCTCCAAAAGAGTGAAAATGGTTAATAAAAGAAAGATGGCTAATGACTTTAAGAGAGTTTGGGGTCTGCGTCAGTTGGACAACTAAAGATTTATAATAAAACATATTTATAGTAGCTATTTTCTCTTTACTGTTGTGCAAAACATTTATTTTAGGGTACACTCTTAGAAGAAAAGGTGCTATATAGAACCTTAAAAGGTTCTATCAGGCGCTATGTATTTGGAACCCCTAAAATGTTCTATACAGAACCCCTTTTAATTGGAAACTTTTAGGGGTTCATTCATGATTATTTATTTTGTCCTTTCCCGATTAAATATTTCATATAGGCTAATTGACAAACATCAAGACCCTAAAATGTAAAAATGGAATTCACGTAGAAAGTCACCCATGAATACTGAAAAAAAAGCTCACCCAAAGTGCATAGAACTAGTAATTTAATTATATTAACAAATTTAATAACTATTACTGAAAGAATGCTACTGTAATTTCAGATATTCAAAGCTTTAAATGCACAAATCAACATTAAAACACCAACCATTTAAAAAATCTCATAAATAATGAAAATAGAGTTTCACCTACATCTATATATTACAAAATAAGTCCATTATAAAATTACATTAACCTATCACTAATAAATAACGCAAATATACAGATTCATCTAAATTCCCATCAGGGTTAGAACAACATGAAGGACCTCAAAACTACAAATCCATATTAATATAACTCACAATGGAAAATACAGAAATAGAAGTACTTCAAATCTACAAATTTACATTTATCACTCATAAAGAATTGTAATTACAGATTCAAATTCAGATCAGCATTTCAAACGCCTCAGATTTACACATTTACATTAGCAATATTCACGAAATATCAAACTATTATGATAATTGATTATACATTTTGAGCACTGGGACAGACAGTTTTATTTTCTGGCTTCTGGAGACTTTAAACAGGTATTGCTCAACAAAATTCATCATGTGAGTGATGTGCTTGGGGTATTCCACACTGAATATGAAATAAGTAACAAAGAGGCACTCCATTGCCTCCATCACATCCATTTCTGCGCTCACAATGTTGACACCCTCCATATTGATGCTGGCTCTTTTTGCATGGAGGGGGTTTGAAGCTTCATGAAAAACTATAGTCGGAGTTGGCTTTACTGATTCCTGCAAGTTGGAAAAACATAAATTATTTGTGAAATATGTAACTTAGAATCTTGCATACTTTCTTCCAAACAATTAGGGATGTGACTGACCATGTTTTACCACAGTGGAAAGGGCCACTTCACTGGCTAGGTTGCACACGCAACTCACAAACAATCATGACCACAGAAACTTCAAGATCAATGCAATATTCATTAATAAAATAGCTTGGATAGCATACTGAAAAAATAAAAAGCAACAGTGTATCTGTTTTTGATTTAACTAAACTTGCAGCTTCATTATTGAAGAGACACTACACAAACATTATTCACACATGCAGTTTCTCACTTTCTCAGTGTTGTTAATTTAAATAAAAATGCTATTCCTTCAAGCTACATCATTTCTGTATCTGATTTAAAGCATGCAGAATGCTAGATCTAAAGGCTGGTTGCTAAAAAAAAAAATGCATCAGTGATTTATTGCCTCCACGTCTTTCATTTAAAATGTGCAAATGTTTTTGTGAGAAACTGAGCAGCCCTCTCTCCATTTCAACATCTCTGTATTTCTCCTGATATTACAAAACAACTGTCAATAAGAGTAAAACATTCTTCATTAGAACATTATTCTACAATTTAATTTTGTTATCACATTCACAGAGCTACATGCAATCAAGTGATCGTGGCTGTCAATTCTTTAAAATGATGGCATCTCAAATATCTGCTCATCACAATGAACGTCAGAGCATGTGGGTCATTCTTGAACATTTACAACTGATTTCATTGAGTTTGTTCAAGGTGTATAAATCTCTGTTTGCCATTTGTTGATCATATAGGAATTTACTTTAATAATGTATTTAATAATTTACTTAGAACATAAATCTTATGACCGTGTATTTTATATTCAAACAGGATTGTAGTAAATGTCCCACCACATTTGTTAATAAAACTTTTAACACAGAATCAGTTGAAGTCTTTATTCAGCAAAAGCAATCTATCTATCTTTGAAATGAGAATATACAAATTAATGTATTGTTTGATTTAGCCATTTGTTATTAAACTACAAAACATTTTAAATTGTTATAAGTTTGTAGAAAGTAACCAAAACATTTTTAAAGTACTGCAAGGTTGTGGATTTCACAACTTGACCAATACACATTTGAGTCAAAATTATTTTCAAGTGCACCACAATGCAGTATATGATTAAATACAAAAATAAAGTTTATAAAGACATTTTTACATTTTTTTTAACTATATTGTGCATTTTATCTACTAAATGTATAATTTTGGGGCCAAATAAATACAGAGATTAAGAATGTTTATATTCCAGTTAATGTGTGCAGGAAAAAAAAAAAAACATTCAGCTTTTGCTTTATTAAAAACATTTTTTGAATGATTGAGTAAATGATTGAGAATGACACAGAATAATCATACATTTTATTATGGCAAAACAGATACATTTTTGCAAAGTTATTAAATGACACATTTTAAGGACTCTTATTAATGTCAAATACTAATATTATAAAACTGCTTCATTGTAGGCTCATTTGGAGCATAGCCTACCTCAGGTAAATCATTAGGACAATCACTTTGACACAATCTATAAATTATTTTGCATATTAACAATAGTAATAAAAACAACAATAAACTAAGCATAAATGTCATTCTACGCTAAAACATACCTTTTGAAAATTGTTTAGCCTATGTTTCAGTTTCAACCACTAAAATTTTCAGAGTCGCTTTAACGCAAAACAGGAAACTCATGAATATTCATGAGTCAATCGCGAATCATTTGAATCAGTTCGAGAGTTCGGAGCGGGTTCGCGAATCATTTGAGTCAGTTTGGGAGTTCGGAGTGTGAGTCATTTTAATCAGTTCGTGAGTTCGTAGCGGGTTCGCGAATCATTTGAATCAGTTCGAGAGTTCGGAGCGGGTTCGCGAATCATTTGAATCAGTTCGAGAGTTCGGAGCGGGTTCGCGAATCATTTGAGTCAGCTTGGGAGTTGGGAGCGGGAATTATTTTAATTAGTTCGGGAGTTCGGAGTGTGATTCATTTGAGTCAGTTCGGGAGCTCATAGCGGAATAGCGAATCGTTTGGGGATCGCGAATCATTTGAGTCAGTTTGGGGATCGCGAATCATCTGATTCAGTTTGGGGGTTAGGGGCTCAATTCGCGAATAATTTGAATCAGTTTGGGTTTCGCGAATCATAGCTGTATATGGATAGGCATTTTTGACTAATTTAGTAGCTAGTTCTAATTAGGTTTTCCACGGGTGTTTAGGTGTGATATGTGAAATCGTATTTTTTGTTTTGATGATGTGCCTTTTAACAGTATCAAGTATATTTAAAAACTAAACAAATCGTGCCTAAAAAGTGCATGCATCTAGGCTAATGTAAAGTTACATGATGAAGTCATACTAGTGCACGTGTGCATTTTGAGTGCGTTCTTGCACTGCATTTTTCGGTGTATTCAAATGCATTTATGAATGCATGTCAATGATCACAAGATTCGAGATATGGGGGTTAGAAAATGTATACATTTATATTAATCAGTATCACACGAAGAGTGCCATTTCAGTTTTTCTCCCAAAATCAGCATGATTAAAATGTGAAATTAAGTCACTACAAACAATAACTTAATTACAAATACAAAATGTTGCAGAATAATGTAATATATGAATTAATAATAGCCTAAAGAACCTTTGTGCCAAAAGGGTCCTCTTGTCATTATAGAACATTTTTTAGCATAAAAGGTTCTTTGGAGTTGAGTAAAGATCCCTATGGTTCTATATAGAATTCCAATGAACCCTTTTTTCTAAGAGTGTGTTGTCATAACGTTCATCTTGGAGATTGAAAAGGTATCTTTTTTGAGACCCCAGGAGCCCAAGTTCAACAATAAACCAGAACAATAAAACCCCAGAAGAGGTGACAGTTTGTGGCCCAAATTAAATTTAACTACCCCACCCAATTAAAGAGCTGGGACTTTAAATAAAAGTAGCCTTATCTTTTATTTGCAAGTTCTTTTAGTTTGGTGGGAGCAACACAACAGATATACCCAAAAAACAGTTCAATGTAAAAATATTATGATCTCTAATTACGATAAAATAGAAAAAGTACATAAGCTCTCTCAAGTCTCTCAAGCTTAAAAGCTGCACAGGATAAAACACTCCAAAGTCCACTGGAAGTCCTTGGTGTCTGCAGTCCATCATCAATTCCTTAACACAAGTCCGTCTCTCGCCAAGCAGTGGCGTCTACACACTGGCCACCTGTCAATCACTCGCCCACACCAACACGACACTCGCACAAACAAACAAAAGGAAACCGCAAGTATCTCCACAGTAGATAATAAACTTAACAAAGAGCGTCACTCACCAATAAACTGGGAGCAGACGAATCTAAATAAAGTGCGCATCAAATAAAAACACCACATCAAGAGGAAAAAAAGAGAAAAACAATAAGTGCCAAATACACACATGGAAAACACAGCACCCAACACAAATAAAATACAATCTCTCCATATGACAAATTCAAAGGAGGAATCTTTATATTACCAAACTACAAGGAGAGGAAGAGTAGAAGTCATGATCTGATTAACCACAATCTGATGCGATCCGAACCCCTCAGAGAAAACCAGTGTTGAGCTGCTGCAAGAGCTTTTGAAGCACAGCAGCTGTGGTCAAAGAGTTCTCGCGAATCGTTTAAGTCAGCGTCGGAGTTCGGAGCATTAATCATTTGAATCAGTTTGGGAGTTCAAAGCGGGTTCGCGAATCATTTGAGTCAGTTTGCGAGTTCGGAGTATGAATCATTTGAGTCAATTTGGCAGTTCGGAGCGTGAATCATTTGAGTCAGTTCGTGAGTTCGGAGCGTGAATCATTTTAATCAGTTCGGGAGTTCGGAGGGTGAATCATTTTAATCAGTTCGGGAGTTCGGAGCGGGTTCGCGAATCATTTGAGTCTGTTCGGGAGTTCAAAGCGGGTTCGCGAATCATTGGAGTCTGTTCGTGAGTTCGGAGCGTGAATCATTTTAATCAGTTCGGGAGTTCGGAGCGTGAATCATTTTAATCAGTTCGGGAGTTCGGAGCGGGATCGCGAATCATTTGAGAAACTAAACAAATCGCACCTAAAAAGTGCACGCTTCTAGGAGTTCGGAGCGGGATCGCGAATCATTTGAGTCAGTTTGGGGATCGCAAATCATTTGACTCAGTTCGGGAGTTCGTAGGGGGTTCGCAAATCATTTGAGTCAGTTTGTGGATCGCAAATCATTTGAATCATTTCGGGAGTTCGTAGCGGGTTCGCGAATAATTTAAATCAGTTCGGGAGTTCGTAGCAGGTTCGCGAATCATTTGAGTCAGTTTGCGAGTTCGGAGTATGAATCATTTGAGTCAATTTGGCAGTTCGGAGCGTGAATCATTTGAGTCAGTTCGTGAGTTCGGAGCGTGAATCATTTTAATCAGTTCGGGAGTTCGGAGGGTGAATCATTTTAATCAGTTCGGGAGTTCGGAGCGGGTTCGCGAATCATTTGAGTCTGTTCGGGAGTTCAAAGCGGGTTCGCGAATCATTGGAGTCTGTTCGTGAGTTCGGAGCGTGAATCATTTTAATCAGTTCGGGAGTTCGGAGCGTGAATCATTTTAATCAGTTCGGGAGTTCGGAGCGGGATCGCGAATCATTTGAGAAACTAAACAAATCGCACCTAAAAAGTGCACGCTTCTAGGAGTTCGGAGCGGGATCGCGAATCATTTGAGTCAGTTTGGGGATCGCAAATCATTTGACTCAGTTCGGGAGTTCGTAGGGGGTTCGCAAATCATTTGAGTCAGTTTGTGGATCGCAAATCATTTGAATCATTTCGGGAGTTCGTAGCGGGTTCGCGAATAATTTAAATCAGTTCGGGAGTTCGTAGCAGGTTCGCGAATCATTTGAGTCAGTTCGGGAGTTCGCAGCGGGTTCGTGAATCATTTGAGTCAGTTCGGGAGTTCGTAGCGAGTTCGCGAATCATTTGAGTCAGTTCGGGAGTTCAAAGCGGGTTCGCGAATCATTTGAGTCAGTTTGGGAGTTCAGAGCGGGATCAGGAATCAGGAAAGATTCGGCTCATAAATTTTCAAATTGGCCATAACCTTTAATTCGTTGCTGCCAACTGGGGTGGCAGCAGGGGTGGCAAGGCTTTCTTTTATGCCACCCCGGTAGATCCGCCCCTGATAATAGCTAATATATTTTTTGAGCAAAAACTTTTAATATGGATGCGATTACTTGACAGCACTTAATCTAATGTATGAGAACTGTTGAGAACATTAAGATTAAAACCAATCCAAAACCAAAGCCAAAAATAAGAAAATTCTTAGAAATATGTTTCCTCTTAAAATAAAAGAAAAGATCATAGTAAATAAAAACTAATTCAGAAAGGATCAGTTTGTACGAAGACTTTTTAGAGACTTAAGAGCAGTGGAGAAAATGAACAAAACATAAAGAGGGAGAAGAAATGTGCATGAGAGTGAGTTAATAGACACTACACAGATTGCACAATTTAATGAAATTTGCAGCATCTCTTCAAATTGCCAACTTTTATAGAAAATGGCTGTCAAACGGTTACCTTTATTAAACTGTTAAACTTCTTCAGGCTTGTTTAGTCTGACCCAATAAAAGCTAAAAGACATGATTGTTCTTGTTGTTATGCATTAGCTGGAAAAAAAGTGATTCAGATGATATTGTCAAAGCTTTAAGGATAAGAGCATCTCTGATATTGTTTTATGTAATCTCTGTTTTATATAATCTCTGTGTCATTATCTGTATAATAGTGATGTGTGGACTTAACTGGTTTGAAATGCTTTGTTATCATACTTTACTAGCCTTTTGGCGTATTGGAGCTTTGCTGCAGCCATCATCTTCTCATGGTACACACAGAAAATACACTGTTCTGGTCATGTGACAATGTGCACTCATTTAATTGAGACCTTTTATGTCTGATGTCCGTTATGCAGCAAATATGTTTCTAACTTTCTGCAGCGATTCTTAATTTTTATGCATGTGCATATATTCTATTGTAAACCAATTAAGTTGCAATGATATTAGCCTAATTGATCTATCATGTCTGTGAGGCATGTATCCGTTGAGTTTTGGTTTATTTTTGTGAAGCACTCCTTGTCAAGACCAGACGGCAAAAAGCACATCATGTTTGTTTTCTTTATTTTATAAAAGCACAACGTTTTGTTGATATTGTGAGTGAACAAAAATAAAAGCAGACTCTTTACAGTTACTCTTACCTTATGAGCAAAAATGACGGCGTATCCACTGAAAACATGCAAGTGATCACGCTGGAGTCTCCATGTCCTGAAGCGTCCCACACAAACTATTGGCACATTTACTAGTTTAACGTTTAAACATTGTTATATGCTTGAACTGTTTTAGTACATCTATATATTTTATTTTAGTGATGATTTGAGAAGGCTAAATTGATCAAACATACGATCAGCTTAGTGTCTGCCGCTGGCCGCTTGGTCATTACTTTAAAAAACAAAAACTCATATTTAACGAACAAAAGAATGATCCAAACGTTTTTCGAAATTAACTTAAAAAAACGAAACAAAATAAAATCACTTTCCATTACATACAAAACGTAACTATTTTTAATAGATGAAACCGTAGTACATAAGCTGTTTTGGGAGACGGGGTGGCCTCGGGTCGGTAATTCTGATAAAGCGGTCAGACACGGGCCGACCTTGGGACTAATTTTATTATTAATTTTTTTTAAGACCATTGTCTGTACAATAAACAAAATGAGCATAAAGTCAGAAGTGCTCAACGTACTTTGGCCACACTGAAGGCCTTTTTTATTTTCTTGGAGCTATGAATATATGTTTTAAGGTGTGTCTACAACTCAAATCAAAATGGTTTTAAAAAGTTTTTCAATAGTAGACGCCATTATTAAATCCCAGGGGTTTCTAAATTGTCTTTTTAAGGCTTTTTAATTAGATTGCATAAAAATGTTTTTTTCTCTTAAATTTTCCTTCCGAAAAAAAAAAGCCCTCTTTCAGGAAGCACAGTTTGGGAAACCCTGGTGTTATGAAATGTTCAGTGCAGTTAATGTTGATAACGAAATTTTTTTATATTTTATAATTTCTGCCTTATCATTTATTATATATGATCATTTATTATTATTGATTTCCAACTTTATATTAAAAATGTTCACACAGAAGTCATTCTTTAAACAAAATTTCACTTTCTTTTTTAATGTTGACAAATTGAAAGCTTATTTAATTTTATGTGCGCTATGGTTCACACCTCCGAATTTTACAGAAATTTAGAAATTACAAATTTTCCAAAACGCTAATCAGATTTTTTTTTTTTTTTTTTTTTTTAAACAACGCAAGTTAAAAACAAGTTAATGAATGCCCGCTGGCTTATTAAAAACTGTCTGTTTATTGAAAGAATAAGATGCAAAACTACAATAAGAATCATCCCAGACCACATTTAGAAAAACAATCAAGTGCATAAATCACAATTCCAGGATGTTTACATTGTCATTCCACTTTGAACACATTTGGCAAAAACAAGCAACAACTAATCATTACCTACTAATGAGTGTACTTGTTTCGTTTGAAGACTGCATCGCTTAATTGACCTTAAATAACACAGTAACAAAACTTCCTCTGGGTAATTTTTTAATGTATATATTTTGGCTCATTTTCAAAAGCTTAGAATGTATTAGTAATGTGTTTCAGTAACCTGATTCCGGTCGTGCTGTGACATGTTGAATATATCTGTATCCGTTAAGGGCATTAATGCACAAACGGCTGAATATAAATGTGCTGCGCTCAATCACACAGAGTTCACACAAACCACTGGGTTTTGAAATCAGATGAAGATAAAAAAAAAATATTAATAATATAAAAAAAAAAAAACGGAATTTAAAATCTTAAAGTTGAGCTAATGCACATTTATAAGTGGCAAAGGCAGCTCAAGTGTTGCAGAACAATAAAACGAATACTGTATGCTGAATCTTAAAAGACACTTAAAATGGTTTAGCGTTTTCTTGGTCATTGACTTGTGACCTCATCACAATCGCTGCTTTCTTTGGAATGTACTGCATTTAGCACTTGAGGAAAATATGAAAGTAGAGTTCATTTGTTCACCTCTAAAAGAAATCTTCGCATTCCTTCATGTCCCACAACGAAGTATATAATATACTATAAATAAAAGATGTAATAAATATTCACTTAATCATGATCATAAAACACAATAAATCACTTTTAAATTGCTATTTTCACAAATATATATGTATTTTTTTTTTGTAGTTTATTTTCCTTCCCAGGATTGTCATTTTTAAAGGGACAGTGCATCCAAAAATGAAAACCCGTGTTGCTTTGTTCTTCTAAACCGAGGAAAATGTTAGTAACCCAAACGCTTCTGATTCCCATTTATTTCCATTTTTTTCATGGCATTTAGCAACAGTTTGGTCACAAACACATGCAAAATACCTGTGCTTGAATGTGACTAAATTACATAATTGTAATTTTTGGGTGTACTATCCCTTTAAATTGGCCAGCAACAATACTCGTAATGTAAACGGAGAGCCTGTTGAACGGCCGGACAGCCAAAGCTGTGTTAGCGGATCCATGCAGCATCACAGTGACAAACCTCTCCTGAGGCGACTGAATTGGGACGCCCCTCGTCTACAGGCACTGAGGTAAAGCTCAGACCATCTCCTCCTCGCAGTGAGCGTCTCCCACCAGCAGAGAGTGTTTATCGGGTTCACTGAGGGCCATGCTGTTCATCGAGTGCTTGTCGGAGCGCAGGGAGTTGATGGAGGCCCGGCTGTAGTTGACGAAGCGGTCGAGCAGACTGAGTTTGGGCGAGGGCCGGCGTAGCTCTCCCATGCCGATGTGAACACTGACATCCGACAGGCTGCTGTGTCTTTTCACCTCGCCCAAGCGTCTCTCCAGTTTCTCAGCACTGGGTTTAGTGTAGCTGCAGAAACAGGAAACGAGGGTCAAATTTGAGGGTCTAAAAATGATCACGACCAGTGTTTGGTAAGTGACTCAAAAAACGTAATCCACTACAAATGACTTTTTTACAATTGTAATGTAAAATACTATGGCTGCCCTCCACTAAGGATTTTATTTGGTTGAATAGTAGTCATTTATTTGAAGCATTAGTCGACTAATCGCACGTTTATTAATAAAACACTTAAATCATTAAAATGAGCCTTTAATTGCCTACATAGCCAAATAAGTGCTTAAGCGCAGATGTAACGCTTGCCACAGCACACCAGAAGTAATGATGTCTAACAGTAAGAAAACATTAAGGAGACTGCATTAACATTAAGATAATTCACTGATAAACTGGTGCTTTCTTTGTTTTCAGGATCAGAGATGTAGTCTGAGACACTTACACTGACTCGTCATCTTCGCAGTAGATTACATAATCTGAAAATATTTGTTTCCCATTTGAATTGGTTCAAGTAAAAAGTATTTTTTGAAGTTCTGTAAGGCAAAGATATATAAACGGAGGTTCCTCGTCTCAAGTTCACAGAGACAGAGACGGCAGAAAGCGCATCCTGCTTGCTTTATTTTACAAAAGCACAGTATTTTAAGTGCACACAAAAAACAGTCTTTACAGATTATAAGCAATAACTGAGGTTGATGAATGATAGGTGATTGTTTGGATGTCCTGCCCAATGTACCGCATTACTAAAGACTAGCTGTTAGCGATCTGTTAGCCACAGACTGTGTGTCTTCGCCAGTGGATTTTTTTTTTTCCTGCAACTAAGCCAAGCTTCTTCTTGTCGGCTAATGAATAGTCGACTACTAGGGGGCAGCCCTACTGATTAATGCATTAAAAAAGTAATCAGATTACCAATTACTTTCTAGTTTAATTTACTCTTCAAGATACTTAACCTTAAAAATACACTACAAAGCGAAACTAAGTTAGATATGCATACGAGAAACATATCTAAAGGAAGTCCAATATAATAAAGCCTGTTACTAAAGCATGCAAATATTTTTATTAAAACCGCACTGTGTGAAGATCAGAGAGGTTTACCATTTGAGTAAGAGAGAGGACAGCACTACAGACACAGAGGAGGCAGCCATCGCAGCAGAGCCCATCCAGGGCTGAAGCACCAAACCCACCGGCATAAACACACCTGCACACAACAGCATCCCATAATGACACTCCAGCAATAATAGTGTCCGGATACTTTTTAAAGCATTAGATGCAAAAAATTCCATGCTTTTTGCTGTGAGACCTAACTGATATATTATTATCCAACATAATACTGACCTTCAATGAAAAGTAGCTACAAACTAACACTTGTGCAACATTATTTACGTTAACGTGTCCTATTTTATTCTATTGGGAAAGGAACTGTTAAGCATTGGGGGGAATTCAGTCAGTCAGTCAGTCTTTTTTTTTTATTTTTTTATTTTTTTTTTTTAAGTATGGATATATTATATAGATATATTTATAATGTAACAAAATTATATTTTAAATAAATGCTGTTCCCTAGAACTTTTTCTTTTCAGCAAAAAATAAACAGTTTTAGAATTAATAATAATCAAATGTTCCTTGAGCAGCAAATTTGCATATTTTCATGATTTCTGAAGATCATGTGACACTGAAGACTGAAGGAAAGATGCTGAAAATACAACAATAAATTACATTTTATAAAAATATATCCACATTGAAAACAGCTATTTTAAATTTTAATATTATTTAACTTTTTTACTGTTTTTTTGATCAAATTAATGCAGCCTTGATGAGCAGAAGAGATATAATTAAAAACATTACAGACCACAAACTTTCGAACAAAAAATATAGTTATTATAATATAATTTGTTCAAAATGAAAATACTTTCTGGAGGTTTTTAGAAAATGCTTTTTTCCCCTCTCACCACTAGTTGGCTTCATATATTAAGCGTTTCAGGCTCTATTCTGTAACCTGTTTGCGGAAAGTGCCAATAATACTGATATAATAAAAAATCATATTTGGTTTATTTGTTCTCACCTGCAGCGATGGGAATCCCCACAAGATTGTAGATCAGTGCAAATACAAAGTTGATTCTGATTCTTTTCACGGTCTTCTTAGAAAGATCGATACTCCCAACAACATCGAGAAGATCATTCTGTTTACAACAGAAAATAAAAATAAAAATTGATGAATCAAAAAGTGCCATCTCACGAAATTTGTGTTAATCTAAACCATACAGTTTTGAGTTAAGGTTAAAATTCCTAGTCCTACAAATGGTTAAAAATGCTACTTTTGTGCAAATAAAGAAATAAATCAATTTGTAAAAAATCAGGCAGATTTTTATCTTGTATATTCTAATAAAATTATACAATCTAATTTAGATTAAAGACTGCTCGTGTTGCATGTTTGTTTGGATCGTGATTTAAATTTTAAATTCCACGTGTGGCAACAGCCAAATTGAAGGACACCTTTTAATTGACTGTATAATCTCATCTTTTTAAAATTATCAGATCGTGAGTTGACTGATTCATTACATTCAATACAAGTTTATTTTTGTATACCCGTTTTCACGATGAAAATCAATGCAAAGCAGTTTTGCATAAAAAATTAAGTTTCTACATTACATTTAGTAATTGCTTATCAAAGTTGATGTCTATACGCCAGAAACGAACTTATCCAAACAAACACTATTAACAGCAATGTTGCGATCAAACTATGCAATGCATTGATTTATTTTCATACCCTGATGAGCACCACGTCGGCTGCCTCGATGGCTACATCTGTTCCCGTGCCTATAGCGATGCCCACATCAGCCATCGCCAGCGCTGGAGAGTCGTTCACTCCGTCGCCCACCATCGCCACGCGTTTCCCCGCCAGCTGGAGCTGCTCTACTTTCGCCACCTTGTGAGATGGCAAGACTTCTGCAAACACCTTCCTGATGCCCACCTGGAAAAACCCCACAACCTCAGCAGCTACACAATCACCGCTCAAAGACAACAGCTATCACTGAAGGGGATGTTAAAGGGTGCTGTACCTGGGCGGCGATGGCTCGGGCGGTTCTGCTGTTGTCTCCCGTCATCAGCACCACCTCCAGCCCCATCGCTGTGAGGGTTTGGACGGCCAGCTCGGCCTCAGGCTTCACCGTGTCTGCGATGGCCACCATTGCACAAAGCTCATCTGAGAAGGAAACCGCACACAATTGCTTCAGTTGCAATTATTTAACTTCCATGTGTGACCAAGAGTCTGAAGCCTCTGGGGTATATTTAGCCAACAATACATTGCATGGGTCAAAATGATAGATTTTTCATTTATACCAAAAGTCATTAGGATATTAAGTATAGATAATGTTCCATGAATAAATTTTAGAAATGTCCTACTGTAAAATATATAAAAACCAAATTTTTGATTAGTAATATGCATGGCTAAGGACTTAATCTGGACAATTTTAAAGGCGGTTTTCTCAATATTTTGATTTTATTTTTTATTGCAACTTCAGATTCTGGATAGTATTTTAGCCAAATAAAATACAGAAATGTACAGAAAAGGTTTAATGCACATGAACACCACCACTAGGACTACACGATAAACTGTAATTTAAATTATCATCACGATTTTTGCCTTTTTTTCTGATTTGTAAACCACAGTCTTCTGATATATTTTGCCCACTGGTTATTTATCCTGAAAATATTTCATTATTTTGCATTGGTAACAAGCCTCCACAAGATTTCTTGGTAGCGGTTGCCAAATGTTAGGAGTTTAAATCCCCCCTTTTTAATTTGATACATTTTCTGTCTATGATTTGTGCTTAAGTGGAAGTACAGTAATAAAAAAAAAGCGAAGTGACAATACCTGAGATTAATAAAATATCTACTTTTAAACAAACCAATTCAAATCAGAAACAAATAATCCATATGAAAGTTGCATTTCTCTAAATGTGATGTGTTGTGCTCGAGTCTTAAAGATTATTATGGTTTAATATAGGCCTAAATGACTATTAGTTGACTAGAAACATATGTGAAGGCCTAATTTTGAGTTACAGACAAAAGAAGTTTTGAGGTTTCCACAAAGATGAGATTCCTCTGCTCCAAATAGTAATTAAACATCTAAAATTATCTTTATTTGTATGTTTTCTGAGAGGAGTGGCTTTTTCTCTGCTCACTTCTGGATGTCTGAAGCTGCTTCTCACCACAAGTTGTAGGATTATTTTTGCGAATACATATCGAATTGAGTCCAAACCAATGAAATATGATTTTCAAACCCATGCTAAAGAAAACAAAACGGTCGCGCTGAGTGACATCTGCAAAGACATCTTCAGAAAACTCCATCCTATTGCCTTCAAACGGCTATAGCTCAGTCATTTTCCATTATATTCCAACAAATCATATATCATTTTAAAGGTATTTTAATGAATTACTCAGTTTACCTACACCAACTCTTTTTGCCAAAACGGGTCACATATTTACTCAGCGGCAGCCCTAGAACTAAATGCATCATTAGTCACCGAAAAACAAAATCTACCGATGTCAGAAAGATTGTCACAATTTTTTTACAATCAAACTGTTGTGTGCTGTTTCACTCACTGTCCACAGCCACCAGCACTGCAGTGCATCCTCTCTTCTCGTGCTCCGTCATGGCTTCATCCACATCTGCTCGCACCTGCAGCGCGTTCCTCCTCATCCACTCTCTGTTCCCTATCAGCACGGTGAACGAGGACGTCTGGACGACAGCTGAAACACCGCAAACACAAGCATCATGGTGTGTTCACACTACAGACTGCATTAGATTTTAAAGTCCCCCCTATTATATATTGTAATATAACACAGCTCTAAGTGAATGAAAACATCCTGAGAAGTTTTAAATCTGAAACTCCACCTTGTATACAGTTACTGACTCTCAAAAGAAAGAGTCGACTCTGAATCATTAAAACGAGTCATTTTTAAAACAAACCCCAAGCCTTTAAAAGCCCCAAGAAGCCATGGTTTACAGTTAATTTATACAGCGTTGTTAGACACAATGCAAAGCAGACTGCTTTATAAAATGGTTATTCTATATGTAGTAAGGTTTCACAAAATAAAACAGCAAATAAAGTTTAATGATATTAATAAAAACAGTATTCTTCCGCCAAACAATGTAGTTCCTCAGAAACAGTTCTAACAAAGAGGTTGCCGAGCAACACACAAATGTAAACAAAGGTGTATGTTTGTAGAGTGGCTCAGCCAATCAGAATCAAGGACCGTAACTATCGGTTTCACAAATAGCGTTTTCCTCGCTAACGGCTGTAAACAAAGCAGCACTGCGCTCACAAACGCTGCTTTGTCAGGCATGATCCAATAAAAATAAGAACCAATCACCACAAATTAGCGTCATGCATTGGAGGGGTTTGGAAAAATGAATCGTTGAGCAAATAGTTTAGGAGCTGTTGAGCAAGGAACATAAAAATACATGCATATTTTTAGACAATAAAAGTGTTTTTTGACCTTGTATGCATGCTAACATATTGTTTGGGACTCTAAAATCCAAAATATGAAGCTTTTATTATTCATAATGGGGCACTTGAACATTGTCCATCTTTTTTTGCGTTCACATTCTCATTTTAAATAAGGAAACTACAGGACGAGCATATAGGCTCATGCATTTATTTATTTATTATACTAAAAACAACAAATATGCTAAGACTGGGTAAAACAATAAAAATCGATTTCTCGATTTTAATATATTTTAATTTTTACGAACCAATATCGATTTTGAAAACCCAGTCGATTCTGTTTTCAGTAGATGAATGAACCGTACAGTTATAAATTACTATATCACCCTCAGTGTAATCTGTCAAAGTTAAGAACTGCTGCTGT
The DNA here is from genome assembly GCF_023724105.1 of Carassius gibelio. Lineage (NCBI taxonomy): Eukaryota > Metazoa > Chordata > Actinopteri > Cypriniformes > Cyprinidae > Carassius > Carassius gibelio. The sequence goes on along the minus strand of NC_068409.1, from coordinate 17,080,919 downwards.
GGGACGTTTTTCGTGTCACTTGCACATGTCACTTGTCATTTTTTATATATATTGTAAATTTAAAAGTTTTTAAATTAACTTCTAAATTATCTAATTTGTTTCATAAAAAAATTATTTAAATATAGCCTTAATTAAATAATGAAGACCTCTCTAACAGTTGAAATATAATGAGTGTATAGTTTTATATTTAGTGAAATGCTCTCCTCTAGACTTGACGAGCTGTGGAAACTGATGACTTACTTGCCTGAGGTAAATGAAATGCAATGTGACACACAAGCCGTTTTAATCACATCTTTCCATGAATTAAACACTGATTAAGTGATCACGAGATGTAGGAGATGTTTATTCATGTTTATTTGTAATGAGGAAGTGATGATCACGTTCCTGTCAGAAAGAAGCCATTTATCGAGCTCCAACATATTTTTTTTTGTAATTATTTGATTAGTAAACATGAATACCAAACCAAAAGACAATTTTCGGTATAAATACCGAATACCGTAATATGTAATCTACTGAACACACCATTACACTCCGATTTGTATATATTTCCAGTATGCAGCCAATGGGATCCTGCAGAAGTGGTCATGTGACACTCACCGAGCGACTGCGGGTCCATGATGAGCGGGTGGTCACTGCTGTGCGCTCTGGTATCACTGATCTGGATCAAGACGGCATTGCGCTGGTTCTCCTCGCTGTCGCTGTCGTCTCTCTTCAGCAGGTTTTCTGTGTTACTGACCAGACACCTGATCCCACAACCCGGCACGGCCTGGAAATCTGTACAGGTGCCGAGAGACTCCGACCCCAGCTCCTGAACACAGAAGAGGCATTGGGAATCTACATGAGGAATACACACTCTTATGCAAATCAAGCACCGATACAGGAACTGATGCTTAAAACAGTCACAACATTAAAAAAAAACAAGCCGTACTGAAACATTCTACACTTTTTTTAGAAACTGTTTTTACTGCAAATGTATAATTTATTTATTTACATATGCTGCTGTTTTAAAGTTGAAATACGTTTCTTATGCTCTGCAATAATACAGTAAAAAAATATTTATATTTATACAATTTAACCTCTTAACTGTCTGTTAAAATTGTAAAAAAAAACTTTTTAAAATAAGACATTGCATTACATCAATATCATGTTACAAAATGTTTTCATTCATGAATTATAAAAATGTATGTTTGGATCGCACTTTCAAGACTACGTTTTCCAAAAGTGTGAGTGACAGTTATGGGGTTAAAACTGTTTTCTATTTAATTATATTATATGTACTTTCTCCTGTTTTTTCAAAGCATCATTACTTCAGTTTTCATCTTCACACAAACTTCAGAAATCTCAAGATATATTTCTGATTATTATCAATGTTCTTTGATAAATCTAATGACCCTAGTCTTGCATGTAGATGCACTTTAATATTATTATTTTTTGATAATCATGGCTTTAAATGCACTGTACTTTTTTCTTTAAATAAAAAGACAAGTAAATGTATTCAACATTTTCATGGATTATAATATATTTCCAGTAAACTTTAAATGTCAATAGGCAACAGTTTTAGAAATTAAAATGTTTTGCTTTAAAATGTTTTAAAATTATATTTATCAGTAAATAAATAGCATTGATAATTACATAATAAATCATTACAAATGTTTCCAAACCTGTTTTTGATTTTTTTTTTGTGTTGAACACAAAAGAGGATATTTGAAGAATGTTGGTAATTAAACGGTTGCTGGAAGCCATTGACTTTGGAATAAAATACAATGGAAGTCAATGGGGACCAGAAATTGTTTGTTTGACAGCATTCTTTAAAATATCCTCTTTTGTGTTCAGTTGCTGGGTGAACTATCCCTTAACAAACTAATTTAGTTTACCCCCACCACAGTTTGTAAGTAAAGAAACGACACACCATGAAGTCAAAACAGACCTGTTTGCAGTATTTGGTGATGGCAGCCCCCAGCGGATGTTCACTGTTATTTTCAGCAGTGCCGACGATCGCCAGCAGCTTGGAGCGTGGCATCCGGTTCCCCTCGGCCAGCATCTTCACCTGGACCACTTTGGGAGCGCCGTACGTGATGGTGCCAGTTTTATCAAACACCACAGTCTGAATCTGTAAGCATGAACGGGTTTATAAAACAGTCTATAATATAAAACGGCGGCAGCATTAAACTCAGCGGTCGTCTCTGACCTTGTGTGCCATCTCTAACGGCTCTCCTCCCTTGATGAGGATCCCGTTCTGGGCTCCCACACCGGTTCCCACCATCACCGCGGTCGGGGTGGCCAGACCCAGAGAGCACGGGCAGGCGATGCAGAGGACCGTGATGGAGGCCTGGAAGGCGAAGCGGATGACCGCCTCGGCCTCAGAGATGCTCTTATTATAACCCTGCAGAGAGAGACGCTCACCATTTGTTCAAAGAAAGAACACAACCTGGTCTAGCATTAAAGGAACCGTTCAGCCAAAAATAAACATTTGCTGGTACTTCATTCATCCTCAGACCATGCAAGACGTTAGCTCCTTTCAGATTATCAGCTGAAACACCGTGGGCCTGATACAATTTCAATTTAGAGTTAAAGAAAAGCATATTAAGGAATATGGCTCGTGATGATATATTAAGGTCTTATGAAGCGAAACGATCAGTATGTGCAAGAAACTAAACTGAGATTACTCAAAACATTATTACCTGTAATCCAGAGCCTCAGACAAACTGGGAAACTGATCCTTCTCCTGGTTTGTTTACATAATCACACAATGATAATATCATACACAATTATATTATCAAAGCACCCAATGATGTATAACGTGGATGTTTTACAAAATAGCCTTCATTGGCTCATCTTTTTACATATTGAGAAAGCATAAAGATTAATAACTACCCTTCATTCATCATGTCTGTTCATGTATGCAGTGTTAAGAACAGTGCAGTGCAGTGTAGCTAAATAATGTAATTTAATTACAAAATAAAAGCAACTGTAATCAACTACTGAGAAAATTTTTGTAATTAAATTAGTTACATTTGAAAATTTTAACAAACGGGATTACATCTCTCTTTTTTTCCACACACACACACATACAAATTTAACTAATTTCTTTCTTAAATTTCCTTGACTGCTCTAAAATATGAGACACCAGTGTTTCATTAGTAGAACACATGCTTATTCAATACGAAGGATAATAATGTTGTAAATAATGTTCAGTTTCTTGCACATACCAATCGTTTCACTTCATAAGACCTCAATATATCAATATATGTTTTTTTTTCATTCATTTGCATTTTATGAATCAACTATAAACTATCCTTTTAAAATCCTCAAGTATAAATTATTTTAAAGGGACATAAAAACACGTAAAGCTGGATTTTTCTTGCTCTTCTGAAATAAAGAGTTCAATGTGCTATTAGGCTTGAAACCTAAACTAACTGAAGTCTAGAGAAAAAAACTGAAATACTTTCTGAATTGCATCCTAGCTCAACCGTAGACGAACAGGGATCTACAGAGAAAGCTTCACTCACAGGGAAATACTTCTCCACAAGCGGAAAGTTCACAAATCCGATCAGAATCCAGGCTATGAGAGTCAGGAAGGAAACCCCGACGATGAACGGGACGAAGTAGCCGCTGATCTTATCCGCAAACTGCTGGATGGGAGCCTGAGATTAAAGTTTAAAAGGTTTTGTGAAGACCAACGGTTAGATATGCAGATCCAGTATACTTGTCAAATAAATGTTTGGACAAAAGTTTGTTTCTTATTAAAAATTTTAAACTTTGTGATTTAAAGCACTGCTTCCCAAACAGGGACACCATTAAATTATTAAAAATAACACAAAGCTAATATAATAACAACAAAAACAACAAATGGGAAAACAACCAGAAACCTACATATATTTAATTAAATTATTTTAAATAAGAAAGTTAGGATAAAAAAAAAAAAGTGTGATTTCTAGACCTGGAAAAGTAATGTAATTTGATAACAACTATCTGAAAATGTTTGAATGAATACACATTTTTCTGTTTATGTCTCCTCTAAAATAGAAATTGTAGTAAAACATATTTAAAAAAAATAATTATCAAAATCAATAAAATCACAAATTACTGGAAAAGTCATTGAGACTTTTAGAAACCTTTGAGTACAAAAAAAAAAAAAAAAAAACCATACAAAATAAAAATAAATAAAAATATATTTTTTACAGTACTTTTAACCAGATATTGAAGTGTTTAAAAACATTTTTATTCTTTTGTTTCTAATTTTTTAAAAATTATTTTGTTTTTAATTTCTAAAGACTTAAAAAACAAATACACTTTTACATTTTCAAAAACCTTTTTTTATTACAACAAAACATTTCTAAATCTATTTGTTTTATTTCATAGTTTTGATAGCTTCTTTTTTTATTTCAACTGCCAATGCAACCAGGAAAATATCATTTATCAACTACGGTTTACACTATAAATTTTTATTATTCAGACTTTGTCATAAATCTTATATATTTGAAAAAACATTAAATAAATTGAAACTTATTCAAATTGCAAGTACGACCAGCAGAACTACTATCTCAGTCTTGCAAATAAATAAATGCACATTAATCTGCAGATTCAGAATCTGTTATTTTAGAAAGAGATGCTGTGAGAGCAGATGCTGAGCTGACAGACGCACCTTCGAGGTCTGCGCCTCCTCCACCAGTTTGACGATCTGCGAGAGGGTGGTGTCTGTGCCCACATGAGTGGCTTTGATCAGCAGAGAGCCGTTCTGATTGATGGAGCCCGCGATCACGGTGCTCCCCGGCTTCTTGGTGACGGGCATGGCTTCACCTACACCACGAGACACATCATTATTACTCTAGATTTCAGTCACTGCACACTTTGCTGAGTGTGTTCTTGTGCTGGTATCTTGGCTGGCCTGTGATGGTTAAATAAATGACACCAAAACCACCAGAAGGTGGCAGCAAGTCCCTGACTGAACGAGTGAGTCACTGAATCGTTCATTCAAATGATTTGTTCAAAACGGCTGATTCATTTAGAGACAAAGCAAGCAACTGTGTGGATTATTGAATCATTGATTTAAATTATTCGTTCTAAAACAGGTTCATTTAAGAACGAAACACGCAGTGTTGCTCTTCTCAGGCTTTAACTGGAACTATTTTCATTGGCAAAATGAAAAAAAAAGGGAATATTGTGGCTACAGTGTCGCGCAATGTTTACGTCTTGTTTGTTAAACTGTATAACTATATAAAATTACTATCAGAATTGCTGCCACCGTCATGTCGTGGAGATGCTGTGTGTTTCCAAATATGGAAAGGGGCGTTACATTTCCGTCACATGCTTGAGGTATTCGGCCAATCACAATGCACTGAATAGCTGGCCAATCACAGCACACCTCACTTTTCAGATCGATGAGTTTTGTAAAAATTGAGGTGTTTCAGAAAGACGGGGCACAGAGGAGCGACAATAATTTACAGCATGTATGTTTTTTAACCTTAAACCACAAACACATTGCATTACACCAAATACATATGTTCCATTTAGCATCGTCATATTAACCCTTTAAATATATAAATCTTTAAAAAAAAAAAAAAAAAAAAAACTTTTTTTGCTTTCATAACTTTAATTGTAGGGTCTTTCTACTTGCATTCTAATAGGATTCATCAAACAGTGAATGCTTTTGGACTATCAAGTTGTCTTTTTTTCCGCAAAGTGAGTAACATATGCAAGAATTTCAGCGAACATCTAATTAAAGCAAAAATCACTACCTTATTATAGTCGATAAACATCACATATTCCTAACTTGGTTTCCTCTATAGTCTCAACGTTTTCAACTATAAGCCCCCAGTAATATACCTAATGGATTGATTCAACAAAAACAAAAACATTTATTGGGGGGGATTTAAACTCTTGACATCTGGCGACCGTAAACCATGAACACTTGTGGATGGATGTTTGTTAGAAATTGCAAGTGGCACATGAATCGTATTCAAGGTGAATAACCGCCTGGCAAATATCACAGATGATTATTCTCAATAAATCACGTGCAACCCTAGTATGTGGAACACACAACAATTATCCTTCCTCGTTCGATTGCTCTCATATTAATAAAGAGAAACCTGTAATGAGAGACTCGTCTGCCATCGAGTGTCCTTCGATCACTCGGCCATCGACTGGGAACTTCCCTCCGGGCACAACCTTCACAACGTCTCCTCTCTGAACCAGCTCCACATCCACCTGCTCCTCGCTGAGAGACACACGAGATCATACATGTGCAACGCAGTCAGCTGTGCTTTCAGTTTAATAGGAGAATCAGATTAAAAGCACAAACCTGCTCACAGACATGTCATCCTTCAGTGTGACAACAGTGGCCTCTGTGGCCTGTAGAGACATCAGCTTGGACAGAGCCTCCGACGTCTTACTCTGCGATTCAAGACAGATTAGATTATAGTGAATTAGGCTAACTGACACTTATCACAGCAGTTGCATATCGTTGCTATTTTGTTGGTTTCGATTGCATCTATTTGTAAGTCGCTTTGGATTCAAGTGTTTGCTAAATGCCTGAATAATTACGAGCATGCAGATGAATAGCTTGTGTAACTGGAAACTCTTGCTCACCTTTGCTATCTGCTCCAGCCACCTGCCCAGCGAGATGAAGACAAACAGCATGGGCGGAGTATCGAAAAAGGTGATGGGGTTCACTTTGGCTCCTTCGATCATGGCAACCAGGAGAATCACCACGGAGTATGTGAATGCAATCGTTGTGGCCAGAACTATCAGCACATCCATATTGGCCGTCCTGTGCTTGACCGCTTTATAGGCTTGACAGTAGAAATACCGGCCACCGATAAACTATTTAAGAAAGACAAACCGGTTTGGTGAATAAATACAACAGAGCTTTCATAAAGTACGTGTGACAATGGAGCACTAAACCTTTTTATAGCAGCAATAGCCAAAAATACACTGTGCGAGTCAAAATCAAAGATTGTACATTTATGCCAAAAAACATTGGATGTTAAGATCGTGATCCATTGAATATATTTAGTAAATTTCCTACGGTAAATATATTAAAACTTAATTTTTGATTAGTAACATGCATTGGTAAAAACTTCATTTGCACAACTTTATAGGCTATTTTCTCAATATTTAGATTTTTGTTGCACCCTCAGATTCGAGGTTTTTTAAATAGTCGCATCTCAGACGAATATTGTCCTCCTAACAAACTATACATCAATGGAAAGCTTATTCATTCAGATGATGTATAAATCTCAGTTTAGAAAAATTGACTGGTTTTGTGGTCCAGGGTCACTTACACCAAAGTCTTGGCATATCTTCAGTAAGTAAGGAACTTCTAGGGGTCATATGATGCTGCTAAAAAGAGCATTACTTTGTGTATTTGGTGAAATGCAATGCATTTACACAGTTTAAGGTAAAAAAAAATATATATATTTTTTTTTTTTTCACATACTGTCCATTATTGTTGGTCCTCTCTCACCAGTCTTTCTGAAACATGTAAATTTTTAAAAATCTCATCATTCTGAAAAAAAAAGCACAGTGTGCTGTGATTGGCCAGCTGTCTGGTGCTTTGTGATTGGCTGAATACCTCAAGCGTGTGACAAATGTTACGCCCCTTACCATATTTGGAAACACACAGCTTCTCCACAACAACAGTACTAGAGTGTGAATATAAATTATGCCTTCTTTCTTTTTTTAGTTTACACAAGTTTTCTAGTTTTTTTTTTTACATTGCAAAACTACCAAATCATGCTGTAAGTTTAAAAGCAACATATAAACACCGTCTGTTTGATTACATGACATTAACTAATCGTTTGATTTTTACCGTACATTTCTGCTATATGGACATCATCTGGATTAATGCATCATTAAAACCACTAGATGAAATCATACTGAACTGAATTTGGGCGTGCAAATCTAAAAAGACAAGTGGAGTGTGTTTACACAATGCATTTTAGGAGAGCGTGGACGAGTCTTAACTTAAATCTCACATATGCACAAACAGCAGAAAGGAAAGCCGCATCATATGACCCCTTCAAACACAGAAAGTGGCTTAATAAGCCCCAAAACTGGCAGGTAACGGACCTGCACAGGGACACAGAAGAGAAACGAGATCAGGTTCATGATGGAGAGACCCGGCAGCAGCTGTTTCTCCAGGAACATGGAGGAGTGGACCTTCTCTCGGTCCTCGGCCGAGGCGTTGTGATGGTGGGACATCTCGATCTGGTGATCCACGATTATCATGTAGATCATCATACCCATGACAGGCACGCAGAAGAACAAGCTGATGAGGAACGATCTCTTCCATCTGCCAGGAAACAGGACGCAAACATTAGCTGTGATCTAACAGCTGCACTTCAAGACACCGTTCTCACTGAAAGTGTTTTCCATTCCATTGTGTTTCAGTGTAAATGCACCAGACAGATGTGTATCACTGCTGTAAGCCTGTACTCAAGGATGTAAATCTCAGGAGGATGTGTCTTAATTCTGAAGCTTCCTATGAAGTGGTCGTGTACTTACTGTTGGATCTCACGGCTGTGATCCAAGTGACTCCCAGAACGATCTCTCTTCACCAGAGAGGCTGTAAATCCCAAGTTCTGTCCGTCGAAAAAGGGAAGTTCGTGTCAGAACACACGCTAGAAAATGATGACTAAGTTCCCTATAATATTATTTATAGCTTTGTTCCAGAATATGTTGACACATTTGTTACACATTTCAGTAACTGATTGCCAAGTAAAAACAGAGCTTTCGGTGTAAAAACGATCACGCATTATTATACTTTATACGTTTGGGATCAGAATGATTTGTGTTTTTTACAGGAGTTTCTTCTGCTCATTACGGCTGCAATTATTTGATCAAAAATACAGGAAAAATTTTAATAATGTGAAATATTATTATGATGTAAAATAACGTTTTTCTATTTTAATATACATTAAAGTTTAATTTATTTCTGTGTTTCAAAGCTGTATTTTCAGCATCATTCCTCCAGTCTTCAGTGTCACATGATCTTCAGAAATCATTATAATATGTTGATTTATTATTGTTATATCATAATATTATTGTTTTTGAAACCTGTTATACGTTTTTCCAGGATTCTTTAAAGAATAAAAAAAAAAGCATTTATTTAAAATATTAATCTTTCTAACAATATACACCACCAGTAAATATTTATTCTATCTTTTTTTTAATTAAATAAAAAAAAAAAATCAGCAAGGTTGTGTTAAATTGTTAAGAAGTGACAGCAAAGATATATACATTAAATAAATAGTTCTTTTAAACTTTTTATTCCTCAAAGAATCCTGAAAAAAAAAAGCATCGCAGTTTCCAGAAAATAAATATTTGGCAGCACAAATGTTGATACACTGATAATTCTAATAATAAATAATAATGATTTCTGAACGATCATGTGACACTGAAGACTGGAGTAATGGCTGATGGAAATTCAGCATTGCATCACAGAATTAAATTATATTTTAGAAGATATTAAGATAGAAACCATTATTTTATATGCTAATAACATTTTGTTAAATTACTGTATTTTTGTTCAAATAAATGATGAGCAGAAGAGACGTCTTACTGATCCCAAACTTTAAGTGTAAATATATATATATATATATATATATATATATATATATATATATATATATATATATATATATATATATATATATGGGAGTGTGAGTGAACATGAAAGTGAATTGACCTCTATCCATCGGATCACGTCTCTCGGGCCGGTCACTTCTGGGTCGTATCTGATGTGTGCTTTATTAGTTGCCAATGCAACTGAAGCATAGAGGACGCCCTTCTGCTTCATCAGGTTAGACTCGATTTTGTGAACGCAGGAGGCACATGTCATCCCTCTGACCTGTTAAACACAGACACGTCATCCTCAATCTTGTGCTGATAAGAAAATGGGTCACAAATCAACAACAGCTAACCACAAGCTCCAGGGTCCCGTCAGAGCCGTCGTAATCCTCCATCACTGACGCCGTGAAGCCGAGCTCTCGGATAAACTCTGATATTCTCTGAGGATCGATGATCGAGGGGCTGTAGCGAACCTCGGCTTTACTGGCCATCAGTGCAACCAAAACTGAGTGTACCCCTGAGAAATAAAACACATGGTGCATCATTAAACACAGCCGAACTTAGATCTTAATCTATGTGTGTATGTTAATAAGCATTCGACCGAATACTATGACATGTGTTCTGATTCCTTTCATTATGATTTAATACAATGCAATTATATTCAAGCATGATTCTGTTTTGTCCATCAAACAACGCTGGATAGAAACTGATTACATCATCTGAATTACGTGATCTGATTCCAAAAATTGAGTACATTACATTTTAAAATGCTCATAATAATCAGATTACCATTGCTTTTTAATGGATTGCATGATTATATATCATTCACACAATACAAGTAGTTTATTCATACTCCCTAATTTAATTTCCCTTTCTAAAAAAAAAATCATATTGATGGTCAACAAATAAACCTTCAATATTTATCTTATAATATAAGATATTACTAAAATGATTTTATGGTTTACATTATTTTTAATTTGACATTTTATGATTTAATTATTAGCTTAACCCAGTTATTAATTATTAATTATTAGAAATCCACTGCATTTCTTACATTAAGCACAGTCTGGAAAAAAAAAAAAAAAAGAATAATTATTAATAATTCTACAAAAATAAATATTAATTAAATAATGATTATTAAATAAAGAATAAATATTTTTTTAAAAAATTATTACATAAATAATCATTATAATTAATAATGTAATTATTAGAAACCCACTGCTTTTCTTACATTATGCGCAGTTTTGGAAACCCTGGTGTAATGTAATTTTTAATGCATTTTATGCATTTAAGGATTCAAAAGGTGATCTAAAAGTAGTCAGAATACATTATCTGAAATTATTCATGCTACCAAATTCATTTTCATCAAAATAATATTGATGGTCAACGATCACATTAGCTTGCAGGCAAACAAATAAATCTTCTATATTTGTATTTTTATATAAAATATAAAATATTATTAAAAGGTTTTTAGTATTTAAATTATTTTTATTTTACATTTTATGATTTAATTATTAGCTTAACCCATTAATTAATTATTAATTATTAGAAACCCACTTAATTTCTTACATTAAGCACAGTGTGGGAAACCCTGGTGTAATGTTTAATGCATTTTATATTTTTATATCAATGTGGTGCATTTAATGGTAATTTTAAAACAAGCTTGATTGAAAAATGAACTAAAAGTCTTCAGAATACATGATCTGAAATGAGTTTCTTGGATGATGTGTGCTCAGAAACAGCTCTGGGGATACCGTGCTCGTTCTTCAGGTTCCTCTCGATGTTGGCCACGCAGGAGGCACAGGTCATCCCACCGATCTGGATAAAACATTTGGAGACGGTGTTTGTTGAAGGCTCAGCGTCACTCTCTGCTTCATTCTCTTTCAGAGATAACGGAGATAACGACGAGCTCCGGACAGATGGGCTTTTGACCACCGAAGGCACCAGTGAATTCGTCTCTGTGAACATGACAGGACAAAGTTAAAAGTGTCTGATATTGGTTTCAGTGGAAATGACATGTAGGACATTGTTGCTGTGTTTTCTGAAATTAAATAATCTGCACCCCAAAGCAATGACATAACATGAAAAAAAACAATTTATAGGGTTGCAAAAAAGGTGCAAAATTTCCAGTAAATTCTGTAAACACTCCAGAAATTTTCGAAACATTCCAGGATTTTTTTTTTTTAATATTCCAGGGTTTTTTGAATTTTTTTGCTTTCTTTTTTTTTTTTTTTTACTTCTACTTTTGGAATTTTTACTTTCATTAATCTGTTCCTTTCTTTTAGTTAAATCAAATGAACTACACTATCCTAAAGTAAGATTTTATCAAACATTAACAGAAAGAGACAAATGTAAAGATGCAGTGAACCTCATAAAACATGTCAAGATAATATCTGGTTCATATTTTACTCACACAAAAAAAAAAAGTTTATAAACATTTTTCAACTTATTTGGCAAGTATGGTGAACAGCAATAAATGTACGGATGCTTAAGTCTCCATTCAATTCACCGTAAACCATGGCTTCTTGAGGTTTATTGCTTTTTTCATTGCATCAGATGTATTTATGACCAAAAAGCACCATATTTGGGACAATGGAGAGCCGTTATCTGTAACTGGAAGCACTTACCAGGGAGGAAAGCGTCGAAGCCCATGTCCTCTATAGCGGCCCTCAGCTCCTCAGAAGTGGTCACTAAAGGGTCAAACTCAAAGGTTCCCTGATGATTGGCCAGTGACACTTGAGCGGATCTCACTCCTCTCTTCTGGGAGATCATGCTCTCGATGGACTGGACACAGGAGCCACAGGTCATGCCCTCGATGTGGATCTCTGCGACTGATCCCAGCGGCTGGAGGAAGCCTGGCTCCGGGGAAGCTGGGAGGACAGCTTTAAAGTCCCCTGGAGGAAGGGCTTCGATGGCCTTCTGTAGCTCCAGCGCTGAGGTTTGTTTTGGGTTGTGTTCAATCGTAGCTTGTGTGTTCTCCAAGGACACCACGACCGAACTCACTCCAGGCAGCTTGGATATATTGTCCTGAATATTGACCACGCATGACCTGCAGTGCATTCCTGTGACCTGAAACACTGTGGTGATGCTGGAGTCTGTGGACGGCTCCGAAAGCTTCTCCTCTGTCTGTTTGTGAAAACTGAGCAGGCGCTCGACTTCACTTGCTGAAAGCTTTAACTGACGAGGTTTGGATTTAACAATGGCTTTGAAACCAGCCACCTCGATTTGGTTCACGATCTCATCCAGCGTGATGATGCAGGGCTGGTAGAGGACAGCAGCCTCCTGGGACTCAAGAGAGACTGAAAAAGCAAGGACAAAACCAAATTAATTTGGTTAGTGAGCGTTAATGAGAATATGCACACTCCTCTTTTGCTCATGCAACGGTGGTCATATTGGTTGAGAACAGTGTTGGGTGAAACTAGTTACAAAGTAGATATTTACTTGAAACATCATATGCAATTTTATGACATTGCGATCAAAAAATTGAATAAATGTTCTCTTTGAATTTTTATATAAATGTTACGTATAATGGTAAGTTTAGAACAAGTTGAAAAAAAGGGTAACACTTTAGAATAAGGTTCCATAAGTTAATGTATTAATTAACATGAACAATACTTTATTGTATTTATTAATCTTTGTTAATGTAAGGTAATGAAAATACAGTTATTAATTGTTCAGGCAAATTCACAGTGCATTAAATAATGTTAACAAGCACAACTTTTGATTTTGGATTTCAGCGTCTACTGTCTCACTAAATGAGGATGTGAACACACGAGGAACATCTCCAGAACTGATCGGAGAACGGCTTCATTAGCATTGGATCATTTGAGTAAAACTAGCATCATATCACATACACAGAACAGTAAAGGTATTCATGGCAACCCTTCAAAATAAAAGTCCGGTTTTGTTTAAAGTAGACTTGCCGCGATAAACGGTATTGACGGTTACATCACTTTCCCATCGTGACACCAGCCCCACCGTCATTTTAATTCATTTATTTTAAGTTTTCTGTTTTTTCTTAAAATATTTATTTGAATTAAGTAAAAATAATAATTATAAATAATTTTTAAAAGAGAGCATACACTATAATTAAAAACTGAACGCAGCTACATGCTAATAAATGCTGATTTTTGAGTATAATAAATGCTGAAATGAGTGCTGAGGCTAAGGTCTTTTTGGAAGTTTTTTATTTTATATTCACTTCTTATTTATAAGGTTTTATCTTATTTAAACTGTGTAATTTATGTAGGCCTATTTTATTTTCCTATTCATTTTAAAAACGTTCTAATATTGGCTAAGCATTAAACGTTCTATGGTTATTATTTGCTTGGATCTACAGTGTGCCGATGTCCATTTTTTTCAGCCTATATATGGTGGTATTTTTATTCGTTATGTTATTAAAATGTCTGTATCTAATATCACTGAGCTTTTTTTTCATCCATTCAAGCAGAATGTACATAGCATTCTGCTACTACTACTAAAAAGAAAAACATTATTTTTAAGGAATAATCACACAACATTTCTTCCATGTTTTATTATTAATAGTAAACCCCCTCCGTTTACCAAAAAATAATGTTTGCTTGATTTTCAGTAAAAGATCAATAATTAATGTTTTATGACTTCATTTGATAACTAGAAAAATGTGAAAACACAACAGGATTTCTGAGAGGGAAAAAAAAAATTAATTTCATAAGTCTACTGTAAGAAAACTCTTTATAAATTAAGTTGCTTTAAGCATTTAAATAATTAGACATGCTAAAACACTGAATTAATTAACAATAAAACATACGATGAAGAAAAAATAAAACATATCATAGGGCCCCAAACATAATTTTTGTTAAACTTTTAATAAATTGATGTGAAATTGTATAACTTATGATTTTAATTAATTAGACATGCTTTTTGATTAATACAATTAAAAAAAAAAAAAAAAAAAAAAAAAAAGCAGAATCCAAAAATTTTTACAAAAAAAAAAAAAACTGAATTTGGAAAAAAATTTAACTGATTTCATAGGGCCCTAATAAGATTAACAATTGCTGTAGACAGATTGTTCTTGCTTAGTTCATGTTAACTAATGAAACCTTTTACTAAAATGTTACCAAAAATTCTAAAATGTATTAAAATGCCTCAAATGAGTAACCCAGATTCCATTACCAACTATGATTTTCATCATTTAATCTGTAATCAGTACAAAACGCAAGTAATCGACCCAGCTCTGGTTACGGCCTCACCAGTAAATGTCAAAGTTCAATGTCTCAGGCTTCTTACCTTTAATCTTGTCAATGCCTTTTAACTTCCCGATCTTGCCCTCTATGGTTGTAGTGCAGGACAGACAAACCATTCCTTCGATACGCATTTTCACCGCTTCCACTCCGCCGGAGGAGCGAGGACTCGGCCCTTCCTGTGCTTCAGGAGCCAGGCAGCTCATCACGTCCCCGAGCCGCTCCGCACTGATCAGAGACGGGACAAACGTAACAGCCAGGCTTTGGTTATCAGCGCTCGCCTGCGTCTCCAACACCCCTTTAGTTTGTCCCAGCGCGCTCCGTGCCTGCTGGATAGAGTCTGTGCTACAGTCTGCTGTGCTGAAGGCTTTGGTTTCTGTTTGGACTGGTGTTGACGTGATGTTTGTCCGGCTGCACTCAAAGCCCATGTCTTCAATGGCCTCTGCAAGGGATTCTGGACCATAGCGGGTTTGGTCACATGTCACAGTTGCATTACTCTGCTCCAGAGACACCTGCGGAACAAGAAAAAGCTCATAAATATGCTAATCTGTCTTCTTAAAACAGTAAACTGTCTGATAAAAGTCACACGGTAACTCGTAGAGCAGCATTGTTCCGGTTACTAGAAATGCTGCACATTCTTGTGATTGCACAACACCTCATTACACAGCAGCTGACTGCATAATAAAGCATGTGCTCTAATGCATGATATTTGTTTAGATGGACCGCTGAACATCATTTAGCCTTCTTGAGGACATTTCCAGCAAGATTACTGTAGATGCATACCAAAATACATAGTTTCATTGGACTAAGAGTTTTTTTAGGTTATGCATTTAGGAAACAACTTTTATGATTTACTCTGTTGTTAATAGCATGATTTTAACCTATAAAACACGCTGTTAATTTAATGCAACATTCAAAACAATTACCTCGTAATGGGTGGGGTGATATATTCTATTGGGATCAGTAAGATTAAACTTTTTTTTTTTTTTTTACAGACGGTTTCTGTTGACTGAAGCACAGTCACAATTTAAATGCATCTGATTAAAGACACACATCTTTCAATGCACTTTTTAAAAATAAATTGTGAAAAATTGTTTAGGATTCTTTGATGAATAAAAAGTAACAAAAAAAAGAAACAGCATTTATTCAAAGCAGAAATCTTTTGTGACAGTATACACTAGCATTCAAAAGGTGTTTGCGGTTGGTATATATTCTTTTATTTTATTGTAATCAGTGCTTTTATTAAGCAAGGATATGTTACATTTATTCAAAATTCATAGTAAAGGCTAGTAAAAACTTGCCAAAAATATTAATATTTTGTATAAAATGCTGTTCTTTGCAACTTTTTATTCCTGAGAAAAGTATCACATCTTCCAGCAAAAAACTGTTGATAATCTGCATAACAGAATGATTTCTGAAGATCATGTGACACTGAAGACTGGAGCAACGATGCCGAAAATTCAACTGTGAACACAGAAAAAAAAATATATATTTTTTTTAATTTTTATATCATAATAATATTTACAAATATGTCACTATTTTTTATTAAATTAAGCATTGTTGAGCATAAGATACTTATTGTATATAATAAATAAAAATACAAAAAAACCTTGGCGCTCCTCATTAGGGAGTCACACTCATGGTCTTCACGGTCAAAAGTGACTGGACACCTGAAATTTAACTTTTTTTTTCTACAGTAAAATCAATCTAATATGTTTTTGTTTAATAATATATTTATTTATATTTTGAGGGAATTTAACAGTACTAATTAATATTTGTGCAACAATTATGATTCATATTTTTCAATTAAAGGGATACTCCACCCCAAAATGAAATTTAGTCATTAATCACTTACCCCCATGTCGTTCCAAACCCGTATAAGCTTCGTTCGTCTTCGGAAAACAATTTACGATATTTCGGATAAAAAAAACCGTGAGTCCTGTGACTGAATATACAAAAAGATACGAAAGAGTGTACGCTGCATGTGTTCATCTTATAATCTCCAAAATGGCGAAGAGGGGAGGAATTGTTGAATACTGTCATTATTTTAGTTTTCTTTGCGTACAAAATGTATTCTCATCGCTTGATAACGTTGCGGTTGAACCACTGATGGCAGATGCACTATTCTGACCATGCTTTTCACACTTTTCTAGACAGTGTAACTTACTTGGCAGTCTATGGGACATTTAATGCAGTATTTCAGATTAGGCCTTTAAAATCAAATTTCTGAAGGCAGAATAGCACATCCTTTTTTTATACATATTTGTTTACTTTTATTAGGTTGTGGATTTAAATGTATATTAAAGCATCCTCAAAGACTACTTTTTGTCATGGTTTATATTTTTGGGGGGGTTTAAATGGTGATTAGGGCTGCACAATATATGGAAATATTACAAAAGTAAATGTTGCAAGGGTGTGCGAGATCTCAATTTTAATAATAAGCCACATAAATCAAAACGTTGCAAAAGCTTTAAAAAGTATCATTTAATTCATAGAGTGGACACTTTGCAGTGTTACAGTTAATTATTAGATGTCTGTACCTGAATACTACTGTTTATTTGATCTATGCTTGTAAACTGTGTATTTATTTTATTTATTCTTTTTTTTTACTAATTATTCACTTGCCTTTAATCATGTTTGAACTTTCTAAGACTATAGGTTTTGCTTTAGAATATAAAGTAGTACTTAAAGTTCATGGAAAGCAAAGTGTCATCCGTTTTTCACAGATGTTAAAATGACATTTTCTGAAAAACTCTTTTTTTTCTGATTACTTTTTATGTAACTGCTGGTCAATTTCAGAAGTTATAGTAATTTTTTTTTACTTTTCCAAGAAAGAATTTGACAAATATTTTTATTTTTAAATATTTTAAAATATAATAGAAATTCATTTTTAACACACTAAGCAATATCGTATCGCATATTGCATTTTTAACAAGGTATCGCATATCGCATTTTTAACAAGGTATCGCATATCGCATTTTTAACAAGGTATCGCATATCGCATTTTTAACAAGGTATCGCATATCGCATTTTTAACAAGGTATCGCATATTGCATTTTTAACAAGGTATCGCATATCGCATTTTTCTTCAATATCGCACAGCCCTAATGTTGATTTGAAGTGTAGGTTTTTGCACAATTATTGATAAATTCAGACCTGAACACAGAAAGCATTTTGTTATACAAACCATTAAATTTTATAAAAAAGTAACAAAAAATGAACAGGAATGCTTTGTCAGAGCTAATCTTTCTGGGTCTGATCTGATTTTAACCTCTTATTTCAGTCTTCTGACTCATTTTGGCTATGTGATTATTATGGTGTACGTATCTGTTTTACACTCTTGAGGTTTTAGAGTTTAACCCCTTCGTTCCTGTCCACTTTTTACTGCATTGTAGTTGAATTATTGATTTTATTTTACAGTCACACCAGTTCATAGGTAATTTGCAAATCATTACATTTGCATTTGAGCTTTAAACTATCACAAGTGCATGTGATTCCTCAAGCAGCTCACGCTGGTGATTCACTCATGTCATCATATGACCCTTAAACCCACAAATCCTCACGAGGAGACAACAGGAAGTTTGTTTCAGCACAATAAGCGCAATTCTAGACCGAGCTGCTTCTTTGTGTTCAGTGCATTGCTCTCTTTGCCAGAAACATACGGTCTGTTTCTGTGTTTAACAAAGACATTTAAAGTATTTGGCACTCGACTGGTCAATAGTAATACCACCAGACGGCCTTTTAAAGGTTATAACAGCATCTTAGACAAACACACTATTAGATTATCTGCTCATTTGACCCGTGTCTGGAGGGAAACTGGGTTTTAAGGGAAAGGGCAGGACGAATTACCAACAATTAGGTTTTGTCTCTAAGTTGAACATACGAGTGGCTTTCTTCAATTATGCGACTGTTGCTGGAGGGAAGGCTCTGGCAAATATTATTACCACCATATATTTCTGTCAGATTGCTTTGTCAGCCACCCAGAGAGAACAAGAGTCTAATCACATACAATGATTCATGGAAAAGGGACACCTGGAAATATAATCTCTGGCTTAGCTAGGTTTATATGTGTTTGTTTAGCGATAAAGAATGAAATTTACACTCATTATCATTGTGGGAAACCCCATAAACATAAATAACACAAAAGAAATGTGTTAATAATAGTGAAACTAAACATATGCACAGACCAGTAATAAACTCAGAGAGATATAGAGTCTAACTATAACCTTGGGTACATTATGGTCTGTTAAAATTGTATATTAAATGCTTTGTGGTGAAACCAAATTAAACTATATACACACCTGTTAAACATACATATGCAACTGTAAGGCATGAAGATATTACGATTTTAAATGCATTATATCTGCACAACGTTTACTGAAAATACACTAAAAGGAAATGTTTATAGATTGCATGAATACTTTGAAACCCACTTCCATTAACTGGACAAGCATGCATGGCTACAATTTCAGTAATTGCATTCATAAAAATATAAATTTAAAGGTAGCAACAACATTTATATTGACTTTATGTTTGGTGTGATTTGCATTAATGTCGCTCTAACCTGTATATGAACGACACCCGGCAGACTCCCAATCCGGCCCTCAATTGACTGAACACAGGAGCCGCAGGTCATGCCCTCGACCCCCAGAGTCACACGACACAGGTTAGGATTCAATGCCATTCCTCCTCTGGAAGATGAGAGCAAACAAGACCACATAAACAAACATGCATGTAAAACTGACACACAAGTGTCAATCTCTGGACACACGAGCAGCTTTCTGACCACCAGAGCAAACCTTCAGACACTTCAGACAAAAAAAACACATTTGTTTCAAAAGTGAAACAAATGTGACAAATGAAAGGGCAGTTTTGCAGCATATCTGAAACACAAGAAAACTCTGAAAGACAACTGCATGCAATGAATGGTATTTTAAGGTAGGGCTACTACCCTACCCGAAAAACAACAACCTTGGTATCAAAACCAAAAGTTAGTACTTTTAAGTTGCTAGTATTAAATATTATAATTTGAATATTTTATTATTAACATTTTAAATAAAAGTCTCAGAAAATAAACTTGACTTTCCTAACAAGAAAGCATAATTAACCCGCTAAACACCTTGTGTTTGTTACTGATACTTTTGAATTAATTTGATACATTTGAATTAATTTGAATTTAACCGTAAACGTGACTAAGGCAACGTACGCGACATCAATCAATATTTACACTTTTTTTTTTTTACATCACAAGCCTGTTTACTTATCTTAATACAAGACTACACAATGACAGCAAACCTGAAGAAAAAAATAAATTAATGAATATAATTATAATCCGAGCGACATTGTAAACACTAATACAGATTAGTGCTCGATAATCAACACTTGACCGATACAAAGGAGCTACAAGTTACATCCGAAATACTGTTCATAGTTAATAAAACAAAGTTTTGACATGTCATTAAACGTTATTTACAACAACAACAAAAAATGTATAATTTTTTTAATAAATTAAATCAGTATTTCAGGCAGATTTAGGGAGATGTGTGCCTCGTTTGAGCTCTCAGCCATCAAGCTAACATAAACAGCAGATGCTAAGCGCACAACAAAAGCACAATTTCTTTACCTTTTATGCGAAGTGATGATCAAGAGTCACCGGAACAGCGAGTTTGAGCCTCGCAGGACGTTTAAGTCACTTGTTAGAGAAGTTTTACTGTCACTTTCACAGTGACAGCAGCAGCTAGCTGGCTAACATTTACTTCCCCTCGTCTCGAGCAGCCTTTAGGACCTCACTTGTATAAAACCGGTCCACATCGAGCAAGACACAAAGATGTGTGGTGTGTGCCCAGAGCAGGAGAGTGTATCCTTACAGAAGTCACCCTGGAGATTGTTAAATCCATGCGGATTGTCGGGTTTTTATCACACAGAATATAACGCACATCTTTCGCAGCGTGTTCAAGAACGTCAACAGCCGCTGCAGACTGCGCAGACGTCACTGCGTCGCCTTGGAGGAGCCACGTATGGGAAGTTTGTGATGGGATAAACCACTGTATTTTTATTTGAGCTCAACATCCACACCACTGTTCTATTCGCTTTTTTTTAAAACTAATAAATAAATAAATAATATATCATATATCAATATCAGACACTGTTTAGTCAGCGCTAATATAATTGTGTGACTAATAAAAATCTTGAATCTAATAGTGAGTATGGAAAGCTGACTAAGCCTTTACTGTTTTAAGCGTTACTCATAGTAACTGCATTTTTCCTAGTAATAATTCCATAAGAGTGTAGTGCTATCAAAAGTAGCAAGCACGATACCATTCAGGACTGAAATTTTTAAACGATATATAATGATATATAACGATTTTAGGTATAAAATAAAATGTACACAAACCTGTATTGTACTGAAGAAATGCATCAACTCGATGGCACTTAGAAGAGCTCTCGCTAGAAGACAATGCAAAATCCCCACGATAAATAACCTCTGTGTTATGTCTGACCCAGGATCTGAGTATAACACAAAAACATCATGCAGTTGTGTACTTATGTTATCCCAAAAGTTCCCGGGATTTATAGAAATTGACTCTTTCCTGGTCATTGTCGCATAAATGATGTAATACCTGCATTATCCTCAGTTTTCGCTTGTAGACATAAAAAATGCTGCTGTACAGTTAAACTAAATCAATTGTGAATAAAATAAAAATGAAAAGTGTTTACTGCAGCATTAAATTTGGATCTGCTCAGTGTTGCACCACTATTTATTTTACATGTTTTTACAGTGTTGTGCATTATAACCAATCACACATTAGTCTGTTAAGGTTATTAATGCAATGGCCGATCAGAGGCGTTCTGATGAGTCAGCGCTGAAACTGATCACTGTTTTGTTCAGACTGACTGACTGAATTCTGCCCTCGCGCAAATTCTCCCATCATAAACAACAAAGTGCAGATGTAAGAAAGAGATTCATTCATCAAATAGTTTACAGACCGTTTTATTGGAGTTTTTTGAGATTCCTTAAAGTCATGCTAGACTAAAGTTAATCGTAATGTGTTTTGACAATGTAAATGTTCTTTGCTCCCTTACTCTATTGATTTATTTGCCTTTTGAATAACTGAAAGTTACAGGTAATAAAAAAAAATAATAAATCTGTGAACATGATTCGTGGATGGTTAAAATGACATCTCCAATCGTTCCACTCTCTTTCATAGCTCCATCAAGCTTCTCCTTTCAAAATGCGACCTCTAGGGGTGAAAACCTACATATTATGTCTTTAATACTTAAAAGTAACTATTGTGTTTATAGAACTCTCTAATAATTGTTACTTGTTAAAATGCAATTATGAGTAACGCTGGATGAATGCTAACATGACTTGCCATACTATATTTACACGAGCAGCAATGTAATGCGAGAGCTTTAATTTATACTATGACAACAAACTGTTAGAAGAAAGGGATCATTGGGGTTCTATATAGAACCATAGGGTTCTTTACTCAACTCCAAAGAATCCAACTCAGCTTCAACTAATGACAAGAAAGAACCCTTTTGGCACAAAGGGTTCATATCTTGAATTTTGTGATCATTCACATGCATTCATAAATGCATTTGAATACACAGAATAATGCAGTGAAAGAACGCACTCAAAATGCACAAGCGCACTAGTATGACTTCATCATGTAACTTTACATTAGCCTAGATGCATGCACTTTTTGGCACGATTTGTTTAGTTTTTGAATATACTTGATACTGTTAAAAGGCACATCATTAAAACAAAAAATACGAGTTCACATTTCACACCTAAACAAGCATGGAAAACGTAATTATAACTAGCTACTAAATTAGTTAAAAATGCCTATCCATATACAGCTAAGATTCGCGATCCTCAAACTGACTCAAATGATTCGCGATCCCGCTACGAACTCCCGAACTGACTCAAATGATTCGCGATCCCCAAATTGACCCAAATGATTCGCGATCCCGCTACGAACTCCCGAACTGATTCAAATGATTCGCGATCCCCAAATTGACTCAAGTGATTCGCGATCCCGCTCCGAACTTATTAAAATGATTCGCGATCCCCAAATTGACTCAAATGATTCGCGATCCCGTTACGAACTCCCGAACTGATTCAAATGATTCGCGAACCCGCTACGAACTCCCGAACTTATTAAAATGATTCGCGATCCCCAAATTGACTCAAATGATTCGCGATCCCGTTACGAACTCCCGAACTGATTCAAATGATTCGCGATCCCGCTCCGAACTCCCGAACTTATTAAAATGATTCGCGATCCCCAAATTGACTCAAATGATTCGCGATCCCCAAACTGACTCAAATGATTCGCGATCCCGTTACGAACTCCCGAACTGATTCAAATGATTCGCGATCCCGTTACGAACTCCCGAACTGACTCAAATGATTCGCGATCCCGTTACGAACTCCCGAACTGATTCAAATGATTCGCGATCCCGTTACGAACTCCCGAACTGATTCAAATGATTCGCGATCCCGTTACGAACTCCCGAACTGACTCAAATGATTCGCGATCCCAATACACATAATGCTATAAAAGTGTGCACATCTAGAGAAATAAACAGCAGATGTTCATGTTAACAACTTCTTTAACTTGAGCAAACGCTGCTAATACATATACATATGTTAATAAAGTAAATAAAACGAAAACATGAATGTTTTAATGCTACTGAATAAAAATAAACGATCCACTCCAAAGTCTCTGCTCATCATGACAGGACCTGGATCAGTGAGCTGCGTCTCGGGCCGATGACGTCACTTCCATGGAGGCATGTTTTTTTTAATTTATTTTTTTATTAACAAATATGTACAGAACAAAACTGTTTGCCAGGGGTACAAACATTAAAATAAATAAGGTTACAAAGAGTATACAGAATACACATTAGTTGCATAGAATTTTTTCTAGAATAGAATTTGTTATTAAAGCCTTTGATTGTTTAAGATCATTGATGGTGGTGCTGTAATGAGACAGCTCTTGTAGAAATAGGTTAAATAACGGCTTGCTGTCAGTCCATTTTCTTTTATGAATGTGAAATTTTCCTAAAAATAAAACAAGTTGTACAAAGAAAATCAAGTCCTTTTCCAAATTAATGTCCTCAAAGTAAAGAAGAACGTCCTTCTCCTGCAAATATAATGACTGTCCTGTTTTCCTTTCAATAAAATTTTGTACATTCATCCAGAACATTTTAGTAAACACACAATGATAAAACAGATGTTCAATAGTTTCTTCATTTTAGCCACAGAAAGTACATGAATACTCAACATCAATCTTAAATCTTAACGTCTTTTTTGCCGGATATATTCTATGTATAATTCTGAAAGATACTTCTTTTATTTTATTGTTTAGACAGAATTTATTACTCATCAACCACATTTCTTTCCAATTAATATCCTTATAAAGAGATGTCCAAAATTCTTTAGCAGGAGGAACCGTAACATAAACCAAAAGGTTTCTAATGTAATTACTTGAACATTTGTTTCTTGTAACGTTTACACTTCCCAGAAAAATATTGTTAACAGGAGCTGTCACAAAAAGCTCTGTTCTGGATCCAATCATAAGCTGCAAAACATTCCTTGGAATAGCAGCAAAAACAATGTCATATTCTTTTGGTGTAACTGCAATATCAAATTTAGAAATAAATTCTTCAAACAATAACAATTGACCATCCGAATTCATAAGTTGTGAAACCAAAACAATACCATTATTAATCCAGTTTTTGTTGTACAAAGATTTGTTTTTATACTGAATACTCCTGTTATTCCAAATGTAATAATTTGTAGGTGAGAAATTATGTTTGTACACCAGTTTCCATGACAGCAGAGCTTGCTTGTGGAAATTAGCTAATTTCACAGGCAATTTATCAGGGTTATAGTCACACTTCAACACGAAGTTGAGTCCTCCAATTGAATTAAAAATGAATTTAGGGAAAGCATTCCAAATATCATCTTCTTCTTGAATTAACTTAGTAAGGCATTTAATTTTAAATGTATTATTTACTGTTTCAAAACAAAGAACCTCCAGACTTCCATTTTGTCTTGTGTTACATAATACCTCTTTTTTAAGATAATGACACTTATTTCTCCAGATGAAATTGAAAAGAGTTTTATCTAGTTTTTTAAAAACTGTAGTGGGCATTCCCAAAGCCAGAGACACATAAACAGCACGTGATATTCCTTCAGCTTTGGACAGTAAAACTCTGCCATTTAAAGAAAGATCCCTCATTAACCAAATGTTAAATTTTTTTGTTATTTGCTCAACCATTGGGTCAAAGTTTAAGTTGTTACTGGATTTTTCATTTTTATCAATAACAATGCCCAAATATGTGAAGGTACTCTTCACAGGGATATTATTTATCGACGACATATTGCATTCCCTTAAAGGTAATAACACCGACTTACTTAAGTTCATTTTAAGTCCCGATACTCCATGGAGGCATGTTGTACACGCCGGAAAAATGGTATGGCAAGCTCAAACTAGACTGACAGCAAAATAAAAGCAGCGTTGCAAATAAATTAATAGATATGACCATGGAAAATATATATTGCAAAATCATTGCTTTCGCGCTGTTTTATTTGTTTTGCAATTCTTAATTTTTGTTTGCAAAAAGCAAATGTATTTTCCTCACTACTTTAAATAGAATGTTTTAAATTTGTTTTTGTTTTTATTGTTTTTGTATATTTTAAACAAGGTAAATCTTTCTGATTTATTAAAATAAAAAGCCACATACATGGATTTTTCTGGGCTAAGCCCCAGATCTCCACTCACCCTAGAACCACCCCTGCTGACAGTGTTGGTTTTCGGTGTCCTGTCCCCGACAGGAGCTGTTCCTGGAAATGTCCCCGTTTTACTAACTTTTAAAACACCACATAAAATACACTAGAGAAAAGACTAAACAACAAAGCCATCGTGCAGTGGTTATTTACACCAACAGAGGGGGCTGCGAGCAACAGACGAGCATTGGCAGATCGATCTGATGAAACAAGTCATGTCATCAAAAGCGACAGTGTTTTATTATTGTCCCCCATCGGTAGTCATACTATTTATGTTAAATATTTTTAAAGTAATTAAAAACAGATTTATATTTCAAATAAATACTGTTCTTTTAAACCTTTTGAATTAAAGAATACTGGAAACAACGTATCACACAAAAAAATATGAAGCAGCACAACTGTTTTCAACATTGATAATAATCTTTTTTTTTAGCAGCAAATCATCATATTAGAATGATTTCTGAAGATCATGTGACACTGAAGTTGTATTACGTATCATATCATATAATGCTGAAAATTCAGCTATGATCAGTAATCAATTAGGCTACATGTATTCACAAAACTGTAATAATATTTCACCATATGTCTGCTTTACCTATTATATTACTGGTTGAACACGCTAACATGATTAACCTATTTTTTTTTTTTTTTTTGATTTCAGCTGTGACAGTGAAATTCCGATTATTCATATTCAGACTGGCCAGTGATCAGCTTGTGTACTCGGGATTTTATATTACAAACATATTCACTGTCACTATAACAGTTCCCATGTTGTCATGTTTCAGCCTACAGAACACGAAATCAGAGGAACAAGTTGTATGAGAACAGATATTCGTCAACACAGCCAGAAAGCTGAAGATGAGATGCAGGACGCCTTATTTACCTTGTCAACAGCTAGCAGCAGATACTCATTACTGAGACTTAACGCAGTGTGACGTTTCTCTTTGACACACTGACCTACTTTCTCTGAGAGACTCGTGTGCAAAAGCTCCACTGAAGATGATAGACTGTAGATTAACTCATGCAGATAACCCTGGAACACTTGCAATATATATTAATTATATATATAAATAAATGTGCATGCACATAAAACCGACAGCTTTAACGCACTGACTGATTCATTTATATGTATGCACTGACAAGGCACACATCTGAAGCGCGCCCCCTTGAGCTCCACGTTCTCTCGCGCTCACGTGCCCGCGCGCTTTATTATGGGACGCTGCTGAGCCACAGACGGAGTCACATTCGCATCTGATCAAACTACGAATCAAAGCAGATCAGAGTGTTTTGGTATGGTATGCCTTTCTGTGTTGACGAAGAAGCTTGGAACAAGTGAGTATGATTTCTACAGAGATATGGGCCGTGCAGAATATTGATAAGTGTGCTGCTGAGGTTTGGGTTCTGTTTAGAGAGGAATACAGCCACTGATTAGTAACCAATATGCCATACTGTTTTTTTTTATGTTGTTGTTTACAGTATTCCTCAAGTACTGAATGCATGCCATGAATATGCCATTCAAAAGGAAGTTTCTTCTGCTCACCAAGGCTGCATTTCTTTGAAAAATACAGTAAAAATAGTCATATCATGTAAACATTAAAACAATTAAAAATTGCTGTTTTCTGTGTGAATCTCTGTTAAACTGTAATATATTTCTGTGATGCACAGCTGTATTTTCAGCATCATTACTCCAGTCTTCAGTGTCACATGATCTTCAGAAATCAGAATAATATGATGATTTGCACTGTAAAAATATAATCCAAAAAATGCACCGCGGCAGCTTATTACACATGACATCATCCTTTAATTTTACAGACATTTCTTTTAACTCTAAGTGCAACGAAGTGTGGAAGTCAAAATACTGTGTGAAATTCAAGACAGCTATAAAAAATTAATACGGGAAAATGTTTCAAATTCCACAGTATATTGTGCCCTATTTGACAGATTTTTACAGAGTGTGGTTCAAACTATTTTTGGGGGCCACTGTAGTTTTGTCTCAGATACCTGTGGTTTTCTACTGAACAGGATGAAAAGAAGACGATCAAAGTGTCAGAGCTTCAGAAACAAGAGACACAGGAGTGTCCAGACGGGGTCACAGAGACGCCCAGACGAGACGTGGGGAAGCCTGCCACATCACGTGGTCCTGCACATATTCCAGTACCTGTCTCTGGAACGAGGTCTTTCACATCCCAGACCTCTGGAGGAGATTTGAGTTTGAGCTGAACCAGCCGGCCACATCGTACCTGAGGTCCACAACCCCGGATCTCATCCAGCAGATCATCAAACGACACGCTCAGCACCTGCAGTACGTCAGCTTCAGGGTACCTCGGCTTAGAAACACTCTGACGATAAAAGTGCTTCACAATGCCATGGAAGATCCTTTAACATCTGTTTCACACAAGGTTCTTTGTGGTGAAAGAAGGTTCTTCAGATTATAAAAAGATAAGAAAGTTCAAATGCATTTATTAAAAACAAAAATATACAATACGTCTTTACTGTCACCTTTGAGCAATTTAACATTTTCCTTGTGAGCACTGAGGATCACATTGTTCATTCACGATATTAGTTTGTATGGTTAATGGTCAAAATGTCTTAAACCTGTTGGAAAATGTTCTAAATAAATCGTTTATAAGATCCATCTGATCTGTTTGAATGTGCACATAAACTAAAATATTATGCATGAACACTACATTAAGAAAAGAATCAAAACTGTCATTTTAAAGGGATAGTTCATCCCAAAATGTAAATTATTTTAATTTTTTAATCTTTTTTTTTTTTCAATGTATATCTTTTTAAACAATTTACTCACTCTCAATTTGTTTCAAATCTGAAAACATAATGAAATATTTTGAAGAATATTGGGACCGACATATTTGCTGGTAGCCATTGACTTCCATATTATTTTTTCCATACTATGGATGTCAATAGGTACCGGAAACTGTTTGGTTACTCGTGTGCATCTTTTCTGCACAACAAAAGAAAGAAACTTTTTCACAACTTGAAAGTGAGTAAAAGACTATTTTTTTCCCCATTAAATATATATTATTATTTTTATTTATTTATTTATTTTTTTGCATGCACCATTCAGGTTGACAGCTGCACAGAATCTGCAGAAGCAGCCTGTAACATCCTCTCACAGCTGGTGAACTGCACCATTAAAACACTGGGTCTGATTTCCACAGCACGGCCGAGCTTCATGGACGTACCCCAGGTACTACAGAAACATGTTCATCCTTAACATACAAGTTGAGGCTTGTTGGGGCTTACTTAGTCACAAATGATTTAAAACAAACAATGCCTGACTTCTTTATTTAACTACAGACTTGATGGGTGAATTAATCACCAAATAATGTGACTGACTTCCAGCTGGCTCTGCTGTTTGTGTCCTCCTTTCAACTTTCAGTCGTCACACTAAACATCATGCAGGAAGATCTGGATGAGTCAGTGTTCTCATCTAGAGGCTCAGTTATCCTTCATTCGTCATTGCACTTTGTCTAGTGTACTCCATTTAGGTCAGAGCCATCTCCTCTGAGGTGCCTTCTCCAAACATTCAGATGAGGACATGATCAACAGTACAAGTAAAAACTAAATTTTTCGCATAGAGATGATTATTTTTAACCACAGCTTATAAAGCTTCAAAGACTGACCTGCTGTGAGCTTTGAGGTTGTTAATCAATGGCGTATGCTTTTGGTAAAGCCATCTGTTCACAATTATTTGAAATAACTGTTGATCAGCTGAATTTATAGTGAAAAACTACATTACCCATGATGCTCTACAGAAGATTCCACCAATCAGACTTCAGGGACCGCCCACTCACATGAGCGCCACAGTTCAGTTTGTGTTTCAACTTACTGGCAACCCAGAGTGTTGAAATCCTATTGGTTAAACTGGCAGTGGGCGGAGTCACACAGACCAAAACAAAACATTCTGACACCGAACACACATTTCAAAGTAGAATATCTGGCTGTAGCACTGTTTTTCAAAGAAACAATGCATGTTTCCTAAATATCTGCAAGCATATTATAGTATTTCTGTGCTTTAGTACAGTCAAAAAATTACATACAGCATCTTTAAGTACACAGTCTTGTCTCTTGTGTGTTTTTCTGGGG
Source organism: Carassius gibelio (assembly GCF_023724105.1). Classification (NCBI taxonomy): domain Eukaryota; kingdom Metazoa; phylum Chordata; class Actinopteri; order Cypriniformes; family Cyprinidae; genus Carassius; species Carassius gibelio. Next base: position 17,051,219 of record NC_068409.1, on the reverse strand, counting down.
TATATGTGTAGCAATAGCCAACAAAACATTGTATGGGTTAAAATGATAGATTTGTCTTTTAGGCCAAAAATCATTAGGATATTAAGTAAAGATCATCTTCCATTAAGATATTTTGTACATTTATTACTGTAAATATATAAAAGCATAATTTTTGATTGGTAATATGCATTGCTAAGAACTTAATTTGAACAACTTTAAAGATGATTTTTTTCAATATTACATTTTTTTGCTCCCTCAGATTCCAGATTTTTAAATAGTTGTATCTCAGACAAATATTGTCCCCCTAACAAACCACACATCAATGGAAATCTAATTTATTCAGTCTGTTTTAGTCCCTACAGAGCTGCTAAATTTAAGGTACGCAATAAACAATATACAAATCATGTTTTTCAGTGTAGTTTTTTAAAGCAATGTTTCAAATTTCATAAATAGCATGTTTAAATATTAAATGCAATGATGCATTTGTGGGTTTATGTTGATGGTTCTGGACATGTTTGAAAATGAACCAGCATGTCCACATTACATAGCAGGGTGACCTCTGTGAAATAATGAAATGATGCTTGCTGTAAAGTTCATGAGAAGCCCGCGGCTCTGACTCGGTCTCATCTGCTCTGTTCTCACTCAGTCACACTTTGTCTCAGCTCTGACGGTGGTGTTTGTGAATTCCAAGTCCCTGTCCTCTATAAAAATTGATGACACACCGGTTGATGACCCTTCCCTGAAGGTACTGGTGGCCAACAACAGTGACACGCTCAAGCTGCTGAAGATGAGCAGCTGTCCTCATGTGTCTCCTGCAGGTCAGTGCATCACCGTCTGAGTCACGCCAGATCTAATACGAACATAACTTGGTTTCAAGTCGCCAAGAAACCCAAATCGACCTGTTTACTTTTTAATATACACTCTTTGACTTATTGTGCATGAGTTTATTCAACTAATTCATGTATATGCAATTGAATATAAGCTAATATAAGCCACGCTTATCACTTGAGATACATACTTGAAACTCACACTTGAATATTTTATTATTTAAATGTTTTTATTAATTATTCCACACAGGCTGGACAATTCCAAATAAAACTATTTATTTTAACCACATAGTGTATAACATATCATTGTTAGACTTAATATTGTTGTTTAAATGAAAATAAAGTAACTTTGTGAGTTACAGCAATGTGCAGTAAAAGTATTTTCGATTTTTCTCTTTTTGAAAAGTTGATAAGTATAGAAGTTTTAATGCTTCTTCCTCAAGAATGTTTATTTAGTGAAAATTAATGTAATTTCTGTTGATTGTAACTTTAATTTCAACTGAAAAAAGTAACTAACCAAACAAAACTTTTCTATAATTGCGTCTTTTTAACTCTGTATTTTGACTTTTTGTCTCAGAATTATGTGATATAAACTTGCATTTATGAGTTATAAAGACAGAATTGCATTATATAAACTCTACAATTTTAAGAAAATAGTATTTTACATAACCATGGATGAAGACACGAAAAACGGAGTAACAGACAAATTGATTCAATCGAGTGAGTCATTTACACTGGAACCGATTCGATTGATTCAAACTCGTGACTTCGATCATTCAGTTGAAGCGATTCGCTAGCAAACAAACACTAGCATTCATTTTCGAAGCAATATTGTTGGGTGAAATGGAACGGAACTCTGAATCAGTTAAATTTCATGACTTCGACGTGGGTTTGCGAAACTTTTTTTATATCTTTTTCTTATTGAACATTAGAAATCAAATCATTAAAGGTGCACTAAGTGAATTTTGCCAAACGATGTTGATATTATTCGCACTCTACCCGGCCGGGCAGGAAGTGCTCGCAGGCGGCGTCGAGATCGTAAACAAAGGCGGGGGAAGCGCGGAGGTCTAAGAGCTAAGCTAAAGCTAACACCGCTCCGGCTCTCTTTACCCAGCATTTTTCTCGCTAATGTGCGGTCACTGGTGAACAAAATGGATGAGTTACGACTCCGCATCACCCACAGTAAGAAACTTCTGGACTGCAATGTCATGGTTTTCACAGAAACATGGCTACACAGCGACGTACCCAACAATGCCATTGAGCTAGCAGGACGCTACACGCTCCGGGCAGATAGAACGGCAGATGACTCCGGCAAGACAAGAGGTGGTGGATTGTGCATTTATGTCAACAAAGCTTGGTGTACGAACACTGTCATTGTTGGGAGACACTGCTCAGCTAACCTAGAGTTTCTCATGGTTAAATGTAGACCTTTTTATCTGCCACGGGAGTTCACTTCCACCATAATAACCGCAGTCTATATTCCACCGGATGCTAATGCCAAGCTTGCTTTGAACGAACTTCATGCAGCCATTAGTAAACAACAGACTGCTCACCCGGAGGCTGCTTTTATTGTTGCGGGTGATTTTAATCACTGCAAATTAAAAACAGTACTCCCCAAATTTCACCAGCATTTTTCCTGCCACACCAGAGGAGACAAAACTTTGGATCATGTTTATACAAACATTAATGGAGCTTACATTGCGAGCCCCCTCCCCCACCTCGGACAGTCTGATCACCTTTCTTTGTTTCTCACCCCTAAGTATTCACCCCTCATCAACCGTGTGAAGCCATCAGTGAGGACCATCAAAGTGTGGCCAACTGGAGCAGGCTCTTTACTTCAAGACAGGTTTCAACACACTGACTGGAGTATGTTTGCTTCACAGGCTGCCTGTGGCTCTCACACGGACATTGATATCTAAACCTCCTCTGTACTGGATCACATCAACTCCACCATTGACAGTGTAACAACAGAAAAACAGATAACAACATACCCTAATCAGAAGCCATGGATGAACAAGGAGGTGCGACTTCTGCTGAAAGCCCGCAACACCGCTTTCAGGTCAGACGACGCTCAGGCCTACAGTAAATCCAGGGCTAACCTGAAAAGGGGCATCAAAAAGGCGAAGTACTGCTACAAGTTGAAGGTAGAGGAACACTTTTCCAACTCTGACCCCCGACACATGTGGCAGGGCATCCAGATTATCAGTGACTACAAGTCAAGCAACTCCACACCAACAGTCACGGACGTCTCCTTCCTTAACGAGCTAAATGACTTTTATGCTCGCTTCAACAGCGACAGCAAGGAGACGACCACCAAAATCTCAGCCTCTTCAGACCACCAACCTCTCAAACTCACCTCCACAGATGTCCACACTGCACTGAGCCGGATCAACGCACGCAAGGCTGCTGGCCCTGATGGCATTCCTGGACGTGTGCTTAGGGCATGTGCAGAGCAGCTTGCAGGGGTCTTCACAGACATTTTCAACATGTCCCTCATCCAAGCAACTGTGCCTACATGTTTTAAGTCCACATCCATTGTTCCAGTACCAAAACACTCCTCCCCAACGTGCCTCAATGACTATCGGCCCGTAGCACTCACACCCATCATTATGAAGTGCTTCGAGCGACTGGTCCTAGCACATCTCAAAGACTGCCTCCCACCCACACTGGACCCACACCAATTTGCTTACTGCAGAAATAGGAGCACAGAGGATGCAGTATGCACAGTGCTGCACTCTGCACTCACACACCTGGACCATAACAACACGTATGTTAGGATGTCGTTTGTTGACTTCAGTTCAGCATCTAACACCGTTATTCCCTCCAAGCTGACCACAAAACTTGGAGACCTGGACATTAACAGCTCCCTCTGCAACTGGATTATGGACTTTCTGACCAACAGGCCTCAGCATGTTCGGTCAGGCCACACCCACTCCACCACCATCACACTTAACACTGGCGTACCACAGGGCTGTGTGCTGAGCCCATTCTTCTACTCCCTTTACACCCACGACTGCAAGCCTGTGCATGGATCCAACTCCATCATTAAGTTTGCAGATGACACCACGGTGATTGGCCTCATCAGTGACAACGATGAGACTGCCTACAGGGAAGAGATACAGCACCTGGCCACATGGTGCGCTGACAATAACCTGCTCCTTAACACCAATAAGACCAAGGAGCTCATTGTGGACTTCAGGAAGAAGAAAGGAAGCACGCATGACCCCATCCACATTAACGGGATGGTTGTTGAACGTGTCTCCAGCTTCAAGTTCCTGGGAACCACCATCTCGGAGGAACTGTCCTGGGCCACAAACACCTCCAGCCTCGTCAAAAAGGCTCACCAGCGCCTTTTCTTCCTCAGGACACTGAAGAAGAACCAGTTGTCTTCAACCATCCTGGTGAACTTTTACCGGTGTGCGATCGAGAGCATCCTGACCAGTTGCATCACAGTCTGGTATGGGAACTGCTCAGTGGCTGACCGCAAGGCACTGCAAAGGGTGGTGAAAACTGCCCAGCGCATCACAGGGACACCACTTCCTGCTCTTGAGGACATCCAGAGGAAACGCTGTCTATGTCGAGCTCGCAGCATTCTCAAGGACTCCTCTCACCCTGACCACGAACTGTTTAACCTCCTCCCCTCCGGAAGGCGTTTCAGGAGCCTCCGGACAAGGACCACAAGATTCAGGAACAGCTTTTTCCCTAAAGCTGTCTCCTTGCTGAACTCTGCCCTCTGACACCCCTCAACACCCCCCACACCACACATAGACTCCTCCCCCTCTTCAACACTCTGATTTATTTATTTACTCACAACAAGCAAAAAGTAACTTGTTATTACTTGCACTACTGCCTGTTCATCCAGGAACAATGTATAATCCATTTGCACATTGAAATATTTTTTTCTATGCACTTTACTGTCCATTGCAATACTGTAAATTATGTTCATATTTCTGCCTATAGTGTACATACACTTTTACATAGCCCATCTGTATAGTATGTTCATAGTACACCTATCTGTATATCGTGCTTATAGTATTTAATATCTGTAAATGATGTCCAAAATACTTACCTGTATAGTTATTGTACATATTATAGACCTTTATTCTGTACTTACTGCTTATTGCACTTCTGGTTAGATGCTAACTGCATTTCGTTGCCTTGTACCTACATGTGCAGTGACAATAAAGTTTAATCTAATCTAATCTAATATTAGAAAGCACCAAAACAAACACGCCCAGGCTACTCTAACAGGCCCTATCTGGAAATTTCCACCCCACACATGTTGGGTACATAAACATGTGTTGGGTTCCTGGCTTAGTGGTAGAGCATAAGGTTGTGGGTTCGATTCCCAGGATACACACATACTCGTAAAAAATGTATAGCCTGAAAGCACTATACAGTAAGTCGCTTTGGATAAAAGTGTCTGCTAAATGTAATGTACAACCCTGACATAAGGATGATTGTGGAAACAAGCGAAGATGAAGCACTAGCCAATGCAGATAAGTTCAAGTTTTGTGAAATTAGTGAATAATAACATCCAATTGGTGATTTAATATTATTCAGAAATCATTATAGGTTGTTTGTATACAAACACTGCCAACACACATTTCACTTCAAGCATGTAAAAGTGAATTTTGCATCCGATGACGCCTTTAAGTGTACTGTAATCACCTACCCTTGTTTATGAACCCAAGTTCACCTGTTTCCTCTCGCTCATCCAGGCATCCTCTGTGTGGCCGATCAGTGTCACGGCCTGCACGAACTGGCTCTGAACTACCACCTACTGAGCGACGAGCTTCTGCTAGCGCTGTCCTCCGAGAAACACGTCCACCTGGAGCACCTGTGCATCGACGTGGTGAGCGAGAACCCGGGACAAACGCAGTTCCACTCCATCAAGAAGAGCAGCTGGGACGCCCTCATCCGCCACTCGCCCCAGGTCAACATCGTCATCTACTTCTTCCTCTACGAGGAGGAGTTTGAGCCCTCCTTCTGCGAGCTGATGCCCGTCACTCACCTGTACTTCGGCCGGGCCGTCAGTAAAGATATGCTGGGGCGTATCAGGCTGAACTGTCCACGTCTCGTGGAGCTGGTGGTGTGCGCTAATGGGCTGGAGCCGCTGGACGAAGAGCTGATCCGACAGTGATAGACAGTGGTACCAAGTCTGTGGTTTTCACATTGAACTGGGCTACAGGGACCCCTTCCGAATTTAAATTGGACTAGTTTTGGGTAGCAATTGGGTGTTTGTTTTTTTGAAAACCTGGCAACCTTGACTCTAATCTGCGAAGCCATTGGAAGGCAATGAAAAACAGCTAATGCTAACACTTCTTGTTTTGCAGTACATGGGAAAGGAGACCAGAGGCCATTTTTTTAATGGATTTCAATGGAGGAGAGGCTTCACTACCACCGGCGGCGCCAAGGGGGGTCTTGGGGGGTCTCAAGACCCTGCCAAAAAATGCCTTGACCCCCCATTTGACCCCCCAGCCTCTTCCTGATTAAAAAATATATATATTCGGGATAAAGATCCAAAAATGTTTCTCTTCAAACTACGCAGAACAATAATAAATAATAATTATTTCGACATTTATTCATACACTGAACCGAGAACCGTTTCTGTCGGACGCGTCCGATTCGAGAACCGATGAGCTGATGATAACTGCGCATGCGTGATTCAGCGTGAAGCAGACTGACACAGAGCGCATCTGAACCGAACTGATTCTTTTGGTGATTGATTCTGAACTGATTCTGTGCTAATGTTATAAGCGCGGGTAAACCAAAGGCTTGAATGAAGGGCAATCATCGCCAATGACGGCATTATCGAGCGCAAAAGAACCAGTGAACCATTTTTTTTTTCAGCTGGTTTATTTGATCGAATTGTCCGAAAGAACCGGTTCACTTGAGCACCTGCTCCTTTGCCCCTTAAGTGCCCTTTTGTCAAAGCAAAATTTCCTCAATTTTTTTTGTAATAACATAAACTTTTGTGAATGCCTGCCCACGTCCAATCATAATATTAGTACAATTTATTAATAATAATTTAGCCGTAAATAAAATGACCAACATGATGACCGTTCACCTGACTACGACCTCATCCAACCGGGAAGATTCCTCATGCTGCACGCGCATTTTTTAATTGCTAGAGGATATTTTCAACATCGTGGCAGCTAGTAAGTGGTGTTTCATTCTCAGCGAAGTGATTTTGGTGTTTATTTACTTATTATTATTTTACAAGAACGATGTGATGTGAGAACATGCAGATATGTTGTTTATATTGCTGTGTGTAGCCTGTAGTGTAGAAGTAACACTAGCGTGCTGCTGTTTGAGGGAGAAAGGTTTCACAGGCATCGAGGGGTCTGGTCTTTTTTATGTTATTTGAATAAACTTTTATTATATTACAGTACTTAACACGTAAAAATAATTATCACAACACTGGTAAGGTTTATTCAGATTTTCTCATTCTCTGAATTATCATTATAAAAATAAAAACAATTCAGATTTTAAATGTGATGCAAATATTTTTTCTACAATAGTAACAGTGTTTACAACAGCAAGACCACTTTAGCCTGTAAACTCAATAATATCTATCTGGAAATAAATGTAAAAATATCAATGTCAATAAAAATGCATAATATACCTGACATGAAAGTGCAGTGTGAAGGATATGAATAACAAATGTAGCCTGCCATTTGTTTACATTGCAAAGGTGTTTTTGTTGTTTAGTAGCAGAAATATGCAGTTATTAGCCATGTCCACTGTATTTTTTGTTGGTTTTCATGAGACCCCCCTTGAAAAGACCAGGACCCCCCCATTGCCCCCCCAATCAAAATTGTCTGGAGCCGCCACTGTTCACTACACTAAATAAAAACAGCTTTTTAGCAGAAACAGCTTATCATTTAATGAATTGACCGCCTATTGGCTAATCTGCAACACGTTTTACACTAAACAATACTTTTGGATCGGACTATGTTGAGAGTTGATACCGGAAAAAATGTTTTCATAAGAGAAATCATTGACTTTTTGTGACGTGGGATTCAGTTTATGGCACTCCTCATCCATTTCTGCTGTATCCGTAAACATCGATTGACTCAACTGAAGTTCGATGGCATCAAAGCTGTAATGTGATTGGTTATTAAGGCACATATGATCCAAGTTGACAGTTACACTTTGCCCAATAGTTAGTAATACCAAAGACTACAGAATACCCAAGACGTGTCACTCGTATAGTTTGGAATGGGAAAAAAATCCAACGTTCAATATGGCCGCTCAATCGCAGGAAGCCCCGCCTCCTGAATGAAAGAGCCAATCGCTAATCGGTAAATGCAGTCTGAGTTTGGCAGCCGTTAGACAGAACGGGGTAACGTTAATTAACATTTAGCATGGGAAACTGAACATCTGGATCATTAGTGTGGAGGATCTGCTGTAGAAACATGATTTGTGATCGGATCTCAGAGAAGGGATTTGAATGAAGTGTTTACAGATCAACACAAGTGGCCACACGTGAAACCACGGTTCTTTATGGGTCACTCATTGGCACACAACCCCTCTGGGACTTGTTAAAGAGCTCGTATTTAATGGATTACCCTTCTTTTGTTGGCCGAACAGAAATAAATGTTGCAGCAGCTGTCAGTGCATGTCTCTATAAGCAAAGACTTTAGAGCTATTAATAAGTCATTGTTCTGGCACCCTGTCAAAATAAAAGTCAGATTTAACTTTAAAAAAAATATTATGGGAATATATTACTACTGTATACCAAAATTGTATTATCAAAATAATAATAATCATTTTAAGGAATATCCTATAGCCAAGGTATTTTTATTGATTGATTTAGTTTTTAGAATCTTTAGAATGTTTTGTTGTAAATTCATTTTATTTGATTGCATTTTTATTGATTGCATGATTGAACTGTTATTACTTCATTTCTCTGAACATAATTTTTCTATGCTAAATAAATAAATAAAATGGGAAATTAGATTTCCCCTAATTACTGTTTAGGGGAAAACTATTTATTTTTTATATAGTTTGTTAAAAATCAATATTATATAACTTCATAGTTTATAAAGTATGTTTCACTACATTAAAACCCATTAATTCTCTGGCAAGAAAAAAAATATTCTTTTATTTGCAAACTATTTTAAAAATGCATGAGATTCTTAATTTTAATAATAATTTTTGTTCTTGTCATTGCAGATGTTTAAATTACAACTGGTTTACTGTGCTGTTGTTTATTTGTAGATTTATAAACATTTGAAGCATAATATGCATTTACACTGTCCTCAACTATCTTATAAACACCAAGCCACTACAATTAATGTGTCTTTTACAGTGTTTCACAAAACAACTGTCAGACAAGCTCAGCTTTATCTTAAAACATACTCTGTGTTTAGTAACAGGCTGTGAAGAATACTGCATTTACAATATTTACATTTCAAAGGGAGGTCAATATTAGGAGTCAAACTGTGGCATTTGTTTTTTCTTTTCTTTTTTTTAATGCAAGTCCGTTATTTTAAATGCAAATTGAATTTCTCTTGAATTTATTTGCGATTGGTCTCGTTGTTTTATAAGATAGCCCACAGAAATTGAAATAAAAATTTTAATTGAAAATATTTTTATAGCCTACATACTGTATATTTTATATTGTAAATCAAAAGTGTGTTCTTATTGTAAACATCAATCAGATTGCACAGTAAAAAAAAAAAAAAGTGTTTATATCTCACATTTAATAAAAGACAAAGAAAACCAAGCTTTTAAATATCGCATCTAATGGCAAATTAATTTTTTTTATTTATATTTTTACTTTGTTTTTTTTCCCTTAAAAATATTAACATACATAATGTCATTACGAACATACATTTACAGATGTTTTTAAATATTTTAAAAACGCTTTTGACTCAATAGTGACATTATTATTTGGGCGGTTATAACACTTAATATACAATTCTACATATTAAATAATAAAATAATCCCTAATTTGCAATGCACATATTAAACATAAATGCATTGTAACAGCTTAACTTCATTTCAAACCTGCAGTCTCTGTCTTTAAAGACGTCTAACACCAAGTGACTGTCTGAAAACACTGTCATGTAGGTTTAATAAAGCACCCCACTCCAAACTCCAACCATCTTGTGTCTCCTTTTTCTTCTTAAATGGATGCTGTGTTTGCAGTTCATCAGAGCACCACTAGATCGCAGAAGCATCCCATCAGAAACCCTCCTGACATGTTACATAAAAGCGCATTGGGTTCTGCAAACAGAATCAACACAAGACACTTTATATTCATTCTGAGGCTCGACTGTGGTGTGTGTTGCACACATGCTATGATCCGTCTGAGCGTGAGGTCATCACTGACTGAAGAACGTCAGCCAGACGTCAGCAGGACAATTAAATATTCAAATAACGGCGCAGGACTGTGATCCACCTGAGCGTGTTACACACACAGACATCAACATGCATCACAATCCAATGCATTTACAGGAATGAATAATCTCACTGTGGCACTCGTGTTTCTCTCAGCATGCACAACAAGCTCTATATGAACCGAGATATTATGTAACATCTGCAAACCTCAATTACTGCATGAGTAGCTCAAAGCACAAGTGCATACAAATGTGGTCCACATGACAACAGGAAGTAGTTTCACAGAAGGGAAAAGGCTCAGCTGCATCCTCCGAGCAGATGACATTCACATTACACGCATGTATTGATCGAGCATGGACTACGCTCGTGAGTGTGTGTGTGTGTGTGTGTGTGTGTGTGTGTGTGTGTGTGTGTGTGGAAAAATGCAAGGACCTCAGGACATGCAAGGTGTACCTGGTAAATTTAGAGAAAGTTTTTAAGGTATTAAAGTAATTTGCACATAAATTTATGCAATTGCACATCATATAGGACTATACGTGACCCTGGACTACAAAACCAGTCATAAAGGTCAACTTTTCCAAAATTGAGATTTATACATCATCTGAAAGCTGAATACATAGCCGTTCCATTGATGTCTGGTTTGTTTGGATCAGACAATATTTGGCCGAGATACAACAACTTGAAAATCTGGAATCTGAGGGTGCAAAAAAAAAATTATAATAATAAAAAAAATCTAAATATTGAGAAAATCGCCTTTAAAGTTGTTCAGATGAAGTTTTTAGCAATGCATATTACTAATCAAAAATTAAGCTTTGATATATTTATGGTAGGAAATGTTATATATATATATAATCTTCATGTAACATGATCTTTACTTAATATCCTAATAATTTTTGGCATAAAATAAATTGATAATCTTTCAATGTACTATGTATATTGCTACAAAACGTCTATTTTATTTCATATTAGAATTTTTATTTGTATTTTTTAAAGCTCAGGTTTGAGTTGACTGTATAACCCCTGCTATCATTCAAAAGTTTGGGGTTGGTATAATGTACTCTAATATCTTTCTAATGTTATTTAATCATGTCCAGTTTGTTAGAAGTATATAATGAATACTGTATGTAATATAGTGCACATATTTAGCAAAATGCTCCTTTTATAGTTCACTTTTCAAGCTAACTATAAGTTTACGGTCACTTGAATGACTTTTCTGAGGTAAATGTGGTGATGTTATGTGTTTAGCTTCATTGACGTTTTTCCATGAGCGAGACTTTATACCCTTGGGTAAGTTGTTTTCTTTCTTTCAACATACCTTCTGATGTTGATTCATGTTTATTTTGTGCAGTAACTGGTAGTAAAGCGGAAGAGATGATTGGTTATAGTTTATCTGTCGCTCCACATTAAAGAGCATCAAAACAGCATTTCTTTTTTTATTATTTTGCAATAAAACTGCCAGAATTCATATCTAAGGAATTGATATTTTTGATCCAATTCTAATGCTGTATAATGCCCAGTGCACCACTGTCTGCACGTCAAACACAAAAAGGGCATTTCAGGGAAAACACTGAAAGTCTGACATAAAAGAGGATAATTCAGACATGCTGTAATCTTTAAAAAACTCTAAAGTCTCAAAAACATAATACGATTGAAAATAAACTGCAAATTCTTGGAGTATGTTAGATTTTATTATTGTTAAACACTAGGAGATTTAATGAGAGGATGTATTGTTACTGCACATTGTTATTTTAGTATTATATTATTAATATACTCAGTTTTTAATACTATTTTTTAATTAGCTGCCCATTTTATATTATTTTAATTTTTAGTTTAATTTTTCTTAGTTATTTTTTACTTACTTTTATATTTCTATTTATTTGATTTCTATTTATTTTAAGTTATTTTATTGCTTCAGTGTATACTTATTTGAATAAGTTGCCATGGCTACAACTGTGTTTAATTTTTTATCTGATATTTATGTTTTTATTTCATATTTATTAGCGTATATGTAAGTAATAGTTTAACTATAATAACCCTGCTACCATTCAAAAATGGGGTCTGTAAAATGTGTAAAAAGTTCTCACCATCATGCATTAATTATATCAAACCTACATTAAAAACGGAAAATTGGTAAAATATTAATATAAAATAAAATAGCTGTAATTTATGTGAATATCTATGGAAATATAATTTATTTCTGTGTTTCAAAGCTGTATTTTCAGCATCATTACTCCAGTCTTCAGTGTCACATGATCTTCAGAAATCAGAATAATATGATGCTTTCTGATTATAATCAATGTTGAAAACAGTTTAGTGCCTAATATTTCTGTGGAAACTGTGATACATTTTATTTTTTCAGGATTCACAGATAAATAGAAAGTTGAAAAGATCAGCATTTATTAGAAATATAAATATTTTAGAACATTATACATTTACTGTAACTTTAGAGATAACAGACTAACATTGTAGATGAGACAAAAACATCACATGTTCTAAGCCAATGAGCTTCCATGTAAACTGTGACATCACAATCTAATTAATATTCATGAGACATCGTCATTCTAACACGACTGGTTTTGTGAATATATCTGGGTTATGTCTAAATGAAATTCCAGTTGTTGCCCATTTCACTATGTTACATAAATGGCTTGTGATTCTCTCATTTCAACACAGATTTCTATTTAGGGACTAAACTAAGATGATGATATGTGATCTTATGCCTCGTCACAATCTAGGACGACCGAAAGCGCAGGTTTTAGATGCACAAGATGCGGCATTTCATAAAACGTGTGTAGAACAATATATGAGGAGGTCTTGGGGAAGAGATTTAATGTTGAAATGAAACTAGAACGGTTTCCTGCCCTCCTCAGAAGTGTGAAAATGGGATTACAGAGCAGCAATATGAGCCCTTCAGACCGGTGGATGCACTTTTTCTCAGCGCTCTTAAACACAAACAGACAAAAATAGGCAGACATGAAATGAAAAACAGCATATCTGACAAATTGTTGCAAGCGTGTTTATGTGTTTATGCAGAACTTCATTCTTGAGGGGATGAAACTGTGTAACACTGAAGCCTCTGTTGTCCCAGATGAACCAATTAACCCTTTTTCTTCTGTGCGGTTCAGTGTTTTATATCCCACACAACATGTGCAACACATCAAGATATCTGACCCGGATGATCCTACTGGCATTAAATCACTAATAAATCTACGATTAGAAAATTGAAGTCACAGTATTTTGAAAATAAAGTTGGAATTATGAGATTACATTTGAAATATTTTGAAAACAAATAAATATTATTATGAGATTAAAATCATAATATATTATGAATAAATAAATTGCATTATGAGATTAAGATCATAATATTTTTTTGTATAAATAAATTGCATTATGAGATTAATATCATAATATTTTTTAGTATAAATAAATTGCATTTTGATATTAAGATCACGATATTTTGAGAATAAATAAATTGCATTATGAGATTAAGATCATAATATTTTGAGAATAAATAAATTGCATTATAAAAATAAGATCATAATATTTTGAGAATAAATAAATTGCATTATGAGATTAAAATCATGATATTTTGAGACTAAATAAATTGCATTATAAAAATAAGATCAAAATATTTTGAGAATAAATAAATTGCATTATGAGATTAAAATCATAATATTTTGAGAATAAATAAATTGAATTATGAGATTAAGATCATAATATTTTGAGAATAAATAAATTGCATTATAAAAATAAGATCAAAATATTTTGAGAATAAATAAATTGCATTATGAGATTAAAATCATAATATTTTGAGAATAAATAAATCACATTATGAGATTAAAATCACAATATTTTGATTATAAATAAATTGCATTATAAAAATAAGATCATAATATTTTGAGAATAAATAAATCACATTATGAGATTAAGATCATAATATTTTGAGAATAAATAAATTGGATTATGAGATTAAGATCATAATATTTTGAGAATAAATAAATCGCATTATGAGATTAAGATCATAATATTTTGAGAATAAATAAATCGCATTATGTGATTAAGATCATAATATTTTGAGAATAAATAAATCGCATTATGAGATTAAGATCATAATATTTTGAGAATAAATAAATCGCATTATGAGATTAAGATCATAATATTTTGAGAATAAATAAGCAGCATTATGAGATTAAAATAGTAATATATATAAAAAAAGCAGTATTATGAAATTACATTTTTTATATTTTGAAAAAAATATATATTTAAGGAAAAAATTGTAGTAATATGAGATTAAAGTGATATTTCAAAAATAAATTTGTATTTTTTCTTAAATAAGTAAAAACTGCTAATATTGTAAGCTAATTTATGATCAGATTCTGGTTTCTGGGATCCAGAAAAAAGTTGCACTTAATATCATGTGGATTTTTTTAATTAAATAAGTGGTAAAAATCAATTTCTGGGATGAATTTGTTCTGTGTGCTCGGTTAACTAATATAAAAATGAAATATTGCAAATATTTAAACAAAACCCATGTTCCTGCATTATGCTCTAATAATCCAAAACAGAGAAGTAACTAAATTCTAATAAAGTTCAGAATATTACTGTATTTTTCATCAAATACAAAATAGAAAAATCGTTGGATGCATTACATCAGATTTTCTTCTGTTCGGTCAGTTATGATAAAACTGAAATATTGCAAATATTGAACCGGAGCCCATGCATAACGCTCTAAAATACATGAATAAATTAAGTTGTGACGAACCCAGGGTGATACAATCATGCTCCTCTGGTAATCATCTTAATTAATGTTGACCCAATGTCTTTGAAAGTCTCAGTGCTACAGGTCTGAAGCCAAATATAATTTCTACCCTGGACGAAGTGCTTCGCTCGGGGTCCTCGAGTGCGGTTTGGGAAATTAGCGCTGACCAGCAGCTGAAGGATCCTCAGCTTCACTGGACTTCTCTCTCAGACTCGACTCATTACAGACGCATGGGACGCAGACTCATGGGACGATGGATGAAAAACGTAATTGCATGCACCAAGTCAGTGCTTGCTGGAGAATTAAAGTGTAGTAATTATAAAACACACCACCACCGGGCTGCAAGCACGAGCTGGAGAAGAATCATGCAGGGAAATATCTGGTGGCATGATGTACATGACGGTCTATTATTGTTATTGTTTTGGCATGAAGGAGCATGGCTTTTGGCCGTGGTGGAGGACACAGCACTGTGTTGCAGATGGCCAAAGCCAGCTCCAGTATCAGCTTCCTGTCTGGAACCACCTCCGTTTCCTGTTGGAGGAAGTACGGCTGTGATTACATCATGCACAACAAGACCGTGCATGCGCTTTGTTTCCATCGGTGGAAAATTGCACGACATCGTATGACAGCAATGGGGCGCGAGACGATCTGTAGAGCAGCACTAGCCCATGTTTAATGCTCCCCGGCGGCTCCATGTGTCAACAGATCCAAACCGAGCGGATCCGAGCCAGCATCATACTGACACCAAACTGCTCGGCCATCTGCGGGAGAACGGGTCAGGGGCGAGACGTCAGAAATTACACATTCAAGTGATATAATATGCTGTCATTTATAAGAGTTGATTATTTTATTGGTTGGGCATCTGAGAGGGTGGGGAAATGCGAAATGAACCTCTCTTTTATCTACTATTACACCGCAAAAAATAATAATAAGGATTTCTTACTTTGTATTTTTGTTTAAACATTCTAAAATCAAGATATTAAATCTTGTTTCATAAAAAATTAATGTATACATTTTATTTTGCTTGTGCATAAAATAAGATTAAATACTTGCCATGGGGGTTAGAAAAATAAACATAATTAAACTTAATTAATTAAAGAAAGCAAGATTATTTCTCTTACCCCATTGGCAGATATTTTTTCTTGTTTTAAGCTAAAACTAAGAAAATCTTTCAGAAAACAAGATTTCGAGGGGTCGTATGATGCGATTTCAATTGTTTCTTTCTCTTTGGAGAGTTGCAAGCTCTTGGTGCATAAAGAAGAAATGTAAAGTTGCAAAGATTAAAGTCTCAAATCCAAAGATATTTGATCTTTATCAAAGTAAAGAGTCAACCACACACCCCTAAAACACCTCTCATCCTTAAGAAGCACAACATCTCCATCACACGCTTGAGGCATTCGGCCAATCACAACGCACTTGATAGCTGGCCAATCACAGCACACCTCGCTTTTCCAGAACGATGAGCTTTGTAAAAACGGCACGTTTCAGAGGAGATACAATAATGTACATTATATGGAAAATAGTGTTGTTTTTTTTTTACCTTAAACCACATAAACACATTGCATTACACCAAATACACAAAATAATGTTCTTTTTAGCACTGTCATATGATTCCTTTAAAGGGATAGATCACCCAAAAATGAAACTCTTGTCATCATTTACTCACACTCTTTATTCTCCTTGTTCTTGGAAAGGTCTAAGACTCCCAAATATATATTTTACCAATACTTTTTGTTAAAAATTATGTAGGAAAAGTAATCGATTAATATATGACAAGAGTGCACCCTCAAGAATCTAAATTATAACTGGAGGTTTGACCTTTGTTTTAAAAAAAAGACTTCCTCGTTGCCTTTTTCTCTATCACATTTTAGAAATCATCAGAAATTATATATCGACTGAAAACTTAAAATCTCAAAATTCATCCTTTAAAACCCATTTTAAAATCAGACATTGCATTACTATGAAAATGGTACATCAATATCATGTTACAAAATATTTTCATTCATGAATTATAAAAATTTAAGTTTGGATTGTGCACTACAAAGTCAATGTTCAAAAATGTGAGTGACAGTTAAGGGGTTAAACACATATTTTGAAGAATGTTGTAAGAGTTAGCAATAGCTATTGACTTATATAGTATGGAAACAGATATTATGGAAGTCAATGACTACCGTCAACTGTTACAGACATTCTTCAAAATATCTACTTTTGTGTTCACCAGAAGAATGAAGTTCAGACAGGTTTGGAACGACATATAAATTATGTAAATGATGCAATGATTTTATTCATTGCAGATAAATTAAACAGACCAGTGCCTGTGGATACAATTTTACTAAATTATATTTAATTGCTTGTAGAACAGCAGTTTGGAACTAAAAAGTCTAACAGTAAAAAAAAGTGTGTTCAGTTTTGTCTAAAAGAGACAGTTCGCCCAAAAATGATATTTCTGCCACCATTTACTCACCCTCAAGTTTTTCCAAAGCTGTATGAATTAATTTCTTCTGTTGAGCACAAAAGAAGATATTTTGGAGAATGTTATTAACCAAAAGGTTGACGGTAGCCATTGACTTCCATACTATGTTTTTCCTTACTGTAGAAGTCAATGGCTACCAACAACTGTTTGGCAACTAGCATTCTTCAAAATATCTGTGTTATATTGCTTAATCCAAATATGTATATATATATATAGTTCAGGAATTCAATCTCTGCTGTATCAGGTGCGCTACTGAGCAACTTTACTAAATCAGAAAAGGCTTGCATACAGCTACAGTATGTACTGCAAACATCAAAATATAATTGTTTACAAATCATGCACTATGGTATAAGTTTTTTAAGGTCATAACAAACTATTTTGCAAGGAATTATGTAAAATAAGCAATCGGTAATCAGAATTTGTGTGAACAGTTGTTGGTGTTTTACTGCCCCTAGTGTTCATTTCAGCTGGAAACTGCAGGGAATTTAATGCACGAATGCGTTTATTTTGGAGTTTGAAAAAATATAGCTCCAAACAGCCTCTTTCTAAACAAATCATCCTGAATATGCACAAATAAATAACAGCCATCATTACTAATCCTTAAGCTAACTACACCAAATTACAGCAAACTAAATTAAAATAAATCAATAAATAATTGGAAAAACTTTTTAAAATGCACAAAGTTGGGGCCATATTTACTAAACAGGGAAAATTCCACAAATGCGCCGATTGGAGGGAAAATTCTGCGTGTGATTTACTAACAATGCGCACATTAACGAACACAGATGCATCCAGATTATTTCTATAATGACCAGCGCAAATTAAGCCTGTTTTAAGACATGCATTTTTGGGGCGTTAAATAATGGCACAAATCAGTAATCTGACGAGCAGAAATGTTAGTAAATCATGTTGCATGATTTATTTGAATAAACTCATAAATGTTGCTTCTGAAAGAGAATCTCCTACAGATGCATATTCGAAAAGGCACGAAAAAAAGAAACTGTGTCTGCAATCTGCAATCTCAGTCACTTTTCATGAATGGGGTACAATATAAAGCCTTTTTTTGATCAACAAACGGGTCGATAAAAGATGTGCTTAACCTTCAGGAAAGGTGAAACTAATTATCAAATTATTATTTCACCTCAGAAGGCAATATATACAAAATTTATTTTGAGGTTAGCTATTTTTTTTTGCTATTTTTATACAATTTTGGACATCTTAATACAAATTATATATGATGTAATGTAAATAAATAAATAAGTATGTCAGTGTTGCAAACTTAGATGTCAAAATTATGATTTCACGTAGCCTGTTAGCTAGAAACAAAAATATTGTCTGCACATATTTGTTTGATCATTGCTTCTTAAAGAAGCTAATAGTTCAGAGTCAATATATACAATTTATTTTAAAAATGTATAAAAAAAATCATATTATTGATTTACTCTCTTTCCACCATGGAGCAGAAATTATTAATTAAATTAATGAAAATGATAAGAAAAAAAAACATAAAAATAAATGTCATGGCAACAATCATGTGCTAATTCTAAAAACAAAATAAAACCAATTATAAATAAAAATTCAAAATGTGCAAAACCCATATGCTAACATAGTTTTGTGCAAAAATATTAAACATTATTTATAATAAATAAATAAATAAATAAAAATAGTACTACAATAACTTGAATATCAAAATTCAGAAATTGTTATATGATTTTTGTCTCTGAGGTGGGACAGCCCAAAAATCAACACTTATATGGATATTTCACCCCAAAATGAAAATGTGATCATCTTTTATTCTCCCTCAGAATTTCTTTCTTCAGCTGTACACATATTGTTAGTAAGAATGTGGATAACCAAACAGCTGCTGGTACCCATTGACTTCCACAGTAAAGTTTAGCTGAACAACTTAAGAAGGAGAACGTGATGGAAAAGTTTCATTTTTGAGTGAACTCTCCCTTCAGGCTAAATGGAGAAATTGAGTTTAAAACTAGTTATGTTGTGCGCTATGATGCATTTATGTCATCGTACCCTTTCAGTGAAACATGGCCATTATTTTCACTTAAACCTGCTTAACATATGCCTCTCGAGTGACAGATTGTGTACCTGTAGTCAGAGGAACATGTAAAATCCTGCGAGGACTGAAGGAGTGTAATTGACATTACTGTCAGGGATGATGTACGAGGGCACGCAGGTAAAAGTTTCCAGATCACATGGCCTGTGAGAAAGAGACATTTACATTCATTAATGACAGAACTGTATTTCAATGTAGATATCCCAAAGAAGTATCACTGAACTCGGAGCAGAGAGAAAGAGAGAGCGAGATTAATCATTGCTTTGTGTGAGAGTGAGCTGTTCTGAGCGTCTGTAGTGTCCTTCTTTTGCTCACGCTTTACTGAAGGAAAAGAGAGCGTGAGGATTGTGTGAGGTCTTAACAGCACTTTATTCTTTATCTCTGAAGACTGCTGGAGATCAGCCGTCCACATGAAGAAGAACACACACCGAGTTCAGATCCAGTGTTATTTTACAGCTTGCATGTTCAGAAACCACTTCATATTATCAGTTTTTTTCAGGATTCATTGATATATATAGCAAGTTCAAATGCTTATAAATGTTTTTTCGGTCACTTAAAGATCAACTTAATGCCTCCTAGCTGAATAAAAATATAAAACTTTATATTTTTTAGGACATTAACGTAATTTTAATGCATTGCCTAATCGTTTACCACAATGGCTTATACCAAAGTGGTATGCTAGTATTTTTCAGAGATATTATTATAAGTGCACTTTAAGAAAAAAGGTACAAAAGTTGTTACTGTGGCAGTTAAAACATACAAACATGAACTATTTAAAGGGATAGGTCACTCAAATTTCTTTCCTCCGTTGAACACAAAAGAAGATATTTTAAAGAATGTTGGTGACCAAACAACTGATGGTAGCCATTGGCTTTATAGTAAATCTTTTCCATACTTTAGAAGTCAATGGCTACCGTCAACTTTTTTTTTTTTTTTTTTGGTGAACTGTCCCTTTAAGGTATAAATATGCACCATTCAGGGATAAATAAGTTACAACAGCTTACATTTTTAAAAGTGCAATGTTACAAATGAGCTCTCATTTACAAAACAAACAAAAAAAACATGGGTTTTATACAAAATTGAGATGTATACACCTTCTGAAAGCTGAATAAATCATCTCTCCATTGATGTATGGTTTGTTCGGAGGACAATATTTGACAATATTTGAAAACCTGGAATCTGAGGGAGCAAAAAAATCTAAATATTGAGAAAATCACCTTTAAAGTTGTCCAAATGAAGTTCTTAGCAATGCATATTACTAATCAAAAACTAAGTTTTGATATATTTACGTTAGGAAACTTACATAATATCTTCACGGAACATGATCTTTACTCAATATCCTAATGATTTTTGGCATAAAAGACAAATGTATAATTTAGACTCATACAATGTATTGTTGGCTATTGCTACAAATATACCTTATGACATTTAGTGCTCCAGGGACACAAAAGTGGTGATAAAATGTAGCTGCGTACACCATTCTTCCAGAATCAGAGCATCGTTTTGCAGCTTGTATGTTAGAGTAATGCACTTTGTGCTCGGCGTGTCTTGAATTATCGAGGGGCTTGTTCCCCGTACTGTACCCAGGGCTACGATGAGACACATGAAAAATAGAAGAACCACACAGAAGAGCACATTCATATTCATCTTCCTCTCGATCTTGCTGCTCTTGTACCTGGACCCGCTGTAGTTTAACATGGATTCGGTCTCATGTCCTGCAATCAATAAACCATGGCGTAAAAACAAGAACATTTGTAAAATAGCAACAGCCGTTTATAAGCCATGCCATGTGTATAATTTAACAAGAGAGAAACAGTGGGCTACAGAAACCCTCAGCTGTCATCTGTGTGTGATATAATACAGCTTTTATAATCAAGTAAGCCGTCGCATGATCATGTTACACACAGCTTCATTGGTTCTAATGGGAGAGCGTTCTAGTTTGTTGTGTCGCTGCCGGTGGAAATGGGATGTTAAAGACTTAAAACAGACAACTTTTACACTGTTAGATGCTACAGTCACAGTATATTAGGCTCTATCCTTACTAATGAGGATCAGGGATGAAGAATGAAAGCTGTGAGTTGGGGAAACTAAGGAAAAGAATGGGGAAGAAATTAAGAAAGTCCAAATTAGAGATTTCAAAACAGAACTGATTGAAAATAGAAATCTTTTGAGCAACATTAAACATGTCTTTGCTCTCACTTTTAGATTGACTCAATGCATCCTTGCTGAATAAAAATATACAGTAGAACAATTTCTAGGACATTTACAAGTAATTTTAGCACATAACCTAATCGTTTAGCACACTGGTTTTTTTAAGGGATATTACAATAGTACAAAAGTTGTCACTGTGTCCTCGACCTTTCAAAACAGACCATTTAGGTTCTAATATCTACATGTAAGATAATACCACTGTATGTGCTTTTAAAGTGATAGTTCTTCCAAAACTGAAAATAATGTCAACACTTGCTCGCTCTCAAGGTTTTCCAAACCTGTATGAATTTCTTTCTTCCGTTCAGCACAAAAGAAGATATTTTGAAGAAAGCTGGTGACCGAAGAACTGACGGTAGCCATTGACTTCCATAGTATTTTTTTCATTATTTTCAGTCAATGTACTCTGGTCGCCAACATTCTTCAAAATATCTTCTTTCCTGTTCAACCGAAGAAACAATCTCATGCACGTTTGGAACAGTAACGTACATTTTGGAAAGCACCTTGAGTATAACGTTCATTATGCATAACATTAATTACGTTTAAATGCTGTGCATCGCCACAAAAATAATGGCATGCATGTAATATAGTATGTGTAAGTAAATGAAGTGTAGCACACAGTATTGTGGTGATGAAATATACATGCACAGACTACTATTCCAGCTGCATCATCAGTATTTCTCCTCTTATCAGTCCTCTCCCTGTGACATCAAACACAGCCTCTTCCTTTAGTCTCCCAGACTAATTACCTCTGTGTGCCACGTGAGGAACGGGGCCGACTTTGAATGGAGGAGCAGGATAAGAGCTTTATGAGGCTTGGGAACATCAGAATCATCTCGAAGCATGATAATAACCCAGTTAATGTGGCTGCAACGGGACAAAAAAGGGACTAAATGTGTTTTACAGCGTACTTCGTGCCCTGGGTGTGCGGGGAAACTTCGCAAAACAGAGATTTAAAGGAATAGTTCTAGCCAAAAAATAAGAATTGTTTGAATATGTCCTCCCCCTCAGGGCATCCAAGATGTAGTTGAGTTTGTTTCTTGCAATGGATGCTCTGCAGTGAATGGGTGCCGTCAGAATGAGAGCTGATAAAAAGCTTTTGGCGTGTATACAGTGCTTGATCTGTGTAGATTTCTCTCCTGATTCAGACCAAACCATTTTTCCCCCTGGAAAAGCACTATTATATATATTAATATATTAAAATATAACATTTATTTTTAATGGTATATCTACACAATATTAGTGTTTTTATTGTACTTTTGATTAAATAAATGCAAACTCTGGAACACGAGACTTTCAAAAATGTAAAAAAAAAAAAAAAAAAAATCTGATATACTATAGTATAATATAGTTTTGTTTTTTAGTCAGAAGCAGATTTGTCACATACAGTAAACTCAAACTGTAAATCTATTATTTTTTAATAATGGTCTTGGGAGAATTTTACTTTAATCTTGGTAAATCTTTGATATCTTGAGCACAATGAGAGATATTTTTTCGATTATCGGGATCTTTTTGGGAAAATAAAAACTGAGCAGCGCAAGACCTGAGATCTTCTGTGTGTTATATTATAATGGTATATATTTAATTTGATTTAACACTCTATGTCCTGATGTGTCCAGTGTAGCTGTAAGAGTTAGACTTTAATGCATATATTTTTTTTGACACACTCCATTAGGATCGGATGTGTGTAGAGATGATCTGGTTAGAGAGCACTCTCACAGACATCTTTCCATCTCCTCTCCTCGAAACACATCTGCTTCCTGCGAGAAGACCAGAATTAATGCCTCACTCGCAGCTCTTCTCATGCATCGTGGGCTCTCGGTGTCTGTCTATTACATAGAAATGCACAGACACACTTCAGTATGATTGTGAATACATGGATTGTAGACAGCAGATTACTTTCAGTGCAAGGTGGATTACTTACAGATTCCAAATTACATGACACAAATAGTGGTTAAAATAATCCATTACTGGTACATTGTACATTTTAGGTAATACAATCAGATTACTTTTGATTTATTGCATTGATTTAAATAGGATAATCTAGTATTGTATTGATGCAATATAAGGAAGTATATTAAAAAATACGAATCATTTGAATCAGTTCGGGAGTTCAAAGCGGGTTCGCGAATCATTTGAGTCAGTTTGGGGATCGCGAATCATTTGAATCAGTTCGGGAGTTCAAAGCGGGTTCGTGAATCATTTGAATCAGTTCGGGAGTTCGGAGCGGGTTCGCGAATCATTTGAGTCAGTTTGGGGATCGCGAATCATTTGAATCAATTCGGGAGTTCAAAGCGGGTTCGCGAATCATTTGAGTCAGTTTGGGGATCGCAAATCATTTGAATCAGTTCGGGAGTTCAAAGCGGGTTCGCGAATCATTTGAGTCAGTTTGGGGATCGCGAATCATTTGAATCAGTTCGGGAGTTCGGAGCGGGTTCGCGAATCATTTGAGTCAGTTTGGGGATCGCGAATCATTTGAATCAGTTCGGGAGTTCGGAGCGGGTTCGCGAATCATTTGAGTCAGTTTGGGGATCGCGAATCATTTGAATCAGTTCGGGAGTTCAAAAAGGTTCGCGAATCATTTGAGTCAGTTCGGGAGTTCAAAGCGGGTTCGCGAATCATTTTAATCAGTTCGGGAGTTCGGACCGAGTTCGCGAATCATTTGAGTCAGTTTGGGGATCGCGATCATTTGAATCAGTTCGGAGTTTAGAGCGGGTTATTTAATTCGCTGTTATCAACAACATGAAGTGCATTGAACTTTGTCTTAAGTTACTAGAGAGTTTTTGAATTTAATGACAAGCTAATAATTAAATCATAAACATATAATAATTGTAAAAATAAAAAAATTAATTAATAAAAATAACAATAATCAACAAATGTCAACAAAACCAGAAGAATGTGTATAACTATTTTAGAAAGGACAAATCTACAAATTAATAACAATTGAACACAATTAAGGGAATTACATTCTGGCTTAAGCAATTATTAGTATTGAAAAAATATATATATTTTTCACATTACAGCAATATGAGATTTTTAGTGAAATTATTTAATTACAATTATGCACAATTAAGGAGATTAGATTCCTATTAATGCAATATAGTACTATTATCTTCTTTTGTTTATATATATATATATATATATATATATATATATAGGTAACACTTTAGTATAGGGTCCAATTCACACTAATAAGTAGTTGCTTATTAGCATGTTTATTATTAACATATTGGCTGTTTATTAGTGCTTATAAAGTACATATAATGCATGACATCCATAATCCTACCTAATACCCTAAACTTAACAACTACCTTATAAACTATTAATAAGCAGCAAATAAGGAGTTCATTCAGGCAAAAGTCATAGTTAATGGTTAGTTAATAGTGAGAATTGGACCCTAAAATAAAGTGTGACCATATATATATATGTATATATATATATATATATATATATATATATATATATATATATATACATATATATATATATATATATATATATATATATATATATTATTTTTGTCTTTTGACAAATTGTGATCAAATATAGTATTCAGTCCCCACAGCCTTTTTGCTTAATGCAAATTATCATTTATAACACCAAAGTAAAGCCAATTAATTAATTGTGATGTTTTTACTAATCAAACAGCTGACAAAAGAATCAGACAAGACTAATGCTGTTTTGTGCCAAGCAAGCATTTCTCTGAACGAAGTGGCTGATGTCTGTTTCAGATAGTGTTGAGAGATAAATCATGCGCTCCTCCAGAAGGACTCACTGTTTGCAGTCTGCGATTAGCAAGACGTCTATTTCTGGCGTTTCACTGTCAGTCAAAATGTGTGAGTGTTAAAAAACGGTGATGTGTGAGACAAAATCTGCTCTTGAAATCTCTTTGAATGAGAGACAACACCTCAAAGCATTTCACTGCAATTTTAACTCGTTGCATGCACACAGCGTCTTTAAAATGAAAAACTACAGTGTCTAGAGTTAAAATATAATCATTCCCAGCATGCAATGTACAACAATTCACCATAATCAATCATAATCACCAGTTCTGCTCTCTAACTGTAAGTCATCATTCTATCACTGTCTGCGATCTATGTTTTAAATTCAATGTTTCTGGTTTGTATTCACATGTTAACAATGAATGAGTCGGTGCATGCATTTTTTTTTTTTTTTTGTGAGCATCTCAAATCATGCTTTTTCAGTCTAATCCACCATTATATCTGCTCTGTATCCTACAAACATTTTTGTGATACAACTGCATGTCATTTCAAACGTCAAAGCTTGTGCATGATAAATCTGAGTCAGCCAACCTGACAACTATCTGTTAAAGTTTGCCATTGTTTGCAGCAGGTGTATTTCTTAAGGAAAGTTTGGGAGCAGCATGTTCTATGGCAACGAGAGGGATCTATAAATAACTCCCTGCCACACTCCCTGCATCCCTCCTCTACACAAACTGCCCTCTTCTCTCCATACATATGTCCAGGAGCCTGATTATAGACTGCAAGCCAAAACCTGTCTTTTATTATGGGTGTCTGCTAAAACATGCATCAGTATTATTGTTGCCCATTCAATCTGCCCTCTGACAACTTTTATGCAACTGCCAAAAAACAGAAGATATTTATATATATATTTACATTTGATAAGTACAGAATAGTTCACTCAAAAACTAGTTTGTTTCTTAATCAGGTTTGGAGAAATGTGGCATTGCATCAGTGTCTCAGCAATGGATGTTCTGCAGTGAATGGGTGCCGTCAGAATGAGAGCTGATAAAAACATCACATTAATCCACAGCACTCCAGTCCATCAGTGAACATCTGGAGAAGACAAAAGCTTAATGTTTGTAAGAAACAAATCTTCATTATTAAAATGTTTTTCATTTTAACTTTTCTGGACAAAATAATTCATATAAACACTTCCTTCAGTTTTGGACATATTTCTCTCCTGATTCAGACGAGGCAACTTTTTAACTGGAGAAAGCTAAATTACAAATGTTTGTCTTCTCCAGATGTTAACTTATGGACTGGAGTGCTGTTGATTATTGTGGTGTTTTTATCAGCTGTTTGGACTCTCATTCTGACGGCACCCATTCACTGCAGAGCATCCATTGCTGAGCAAGTGATGTAATGTAAAATTTCTCCAAATCTGATGAAGAAACAAACCCATCCTAGTCTTGAATGGCCTGACATAAAATTTTTTTGGACAACTATTTCTAAAATAGTCTCCCTAAAAGGATGTTGCATTTTGATGAAATACGTTATTTTGTGATTTGTTTGGAACCAAGGTTTTAAGTCATTTTACAAAAATAAAATAACTGTAAAACAACAAAATAATAATTTGCCAACAAGGCAACCAAACAGATATGTATTATACTGTCTAACAGCTTTTTTATTAGATTTTTTTCCTTATAATTAAAAACTATTGGGTTTGGAGGCACTGACGTTATAAGTACATTAAAAGATTAAGTGAGTTTTAATATAAATAATAAAGTTTATTTTAATTTGAGTGTTTTTCCCCCATAAACACATCAGTCAATTCCGTCACCCATTCATGAAAA
The DNA here is from genome assembly GCF_023724105.1 of Carassius gibelio. Classification (NCBI taxonomy): domain Eukaryota; kingdom Metazoa; phylum Chordata; class Actinopteri; order Cypriniformes; family Cyprinidae; genus Carassius; species Carassius gibelio. Next base: position 17,023,994 of record NC_068409.1, on the reverse strand, counting down.
AGTCAAGTTCAGTTCAGTCACTCGAGTTCAGTTTTGCTTGGTTCAATCAATTATAAAAATTTATTTTATATGTCTCTATGCATACCAAAAAAAATCACAACTCACAGTCTTAAGAAAAGTCCAAGATTTGTCATTATTAAGCCTTCAAAATAAAAAAAATAAAACAGTGTATGATGCATAGCATGCGGGCTTGGAACTAACCACAAACTCTTGTTTACTAAATAAACATGACGACTAGCATCTTATTTTCTTGAATATTGCACAGCTGTAAAAATGCTCAGCAGGAGTGAATTAAACAGCCAAGATGGAATAAGCATCACTTTGTCTGCCCTGAGCTGTTTTAAATGAAAGGGTGTTCGACTATGTGTGTGAACAATATTATAAAACTCTCTCCCTTTGGGGTAGAATAGGAACTAATCAATCATAACCGCTGGAGGAAAGCACCACAGTTCATTCAAGTTCAATATGGGAGGGAAACGTGCACATTACAAGCATTAGCAACACTGTACAGCGTAAAACCGTGTGAAATATTAGATTAGCGTAATGATTTTGTTGCTTTCAGACAGAAGGTCCCCTTGTGGAGCCAGTGGAACGAGGGATTGTCTGACTGCTGGGAACCCTTTGAAATTGAATTGTTTATTTACCGGTATGAAAATCCAGCATGATAAAGCAATGTCATAAAGAGAAAACGGGCCGTACAAAGAAACTGAATTAAAACATTGCTATGGTTGTCGTGCGTCATGGGGCATAAGCACAACAGATGCTGCCTGCACATTTATTCTCATGAATATTCTCTTGCTAGACTAAACAACACATTTTATTCATGAAACGTGGCGTATTTAAGGAACAACACTTGATTGCACAAATAATATTGCTTTTATAGTACAAGATTTCAATATAAAGTAGTAATGAAAATGCTCTGAAATGAAGCCATAGCAGAATCATCTGTTGCTGTGAGCATCATGCAGTACTGGTGTTTGGATCCTGAATGCTTCTCCAAATCTGTCAAGTCAAGTTTTTAAATGACTCATCACTGATTAATCACTGACTCACTCATATGAATCACGGTTTATGAACAAATCGGTTAAATGACGTCATCGAATCGGTTGAGTGAATCATTCCAGGACTCAAGCGTATGAATCACGGTTTACGAACAAATCGGTTAAATGACATCATCGAACCGGTTGAGTGAATCATTCGATGACTCACGCTTATGAATCACGGTTTACGTACAAATCGGTTAAATTACGTCATCGAACCGGTTTAGTGAATCATTCGATGACTCAAGCGTATGAATCACGGTTTACGAACAAATCGGTTAAATGACATCATCGAACCGGTTGAGTGAATCATTCGATGACTCACGCTTATGAATCACGGTTTACGTACAAATCGGTTAAATGACGTCATCGAATCGGTTGAGTGAATCATTCGATGACTCACGCTTATGAATCACGGTTTACGTACAAATCGGTTAAATGACGTCATCGAACCGGTTGAGTGAATCATTCGATGACTCACGCGTATGAATCACGGTTTACGTACAAATCGGTTAAATGGCGTCATCGAACCGGTTGAGTGAATCATTCGATGACTCACGCGTATGAATCACGGTTTACGAACAAATCGGTTAAATGACGTCATCGAACCGGTTGAGTGAATCATTCGATGACTCACGCGTATGAATCACGGTTTACGAACAAATTGGTTAAATGACGTCAACGAACCGGTTGAGTGAATCATTCGATGACTCACGCGTATGAATCACAGTTTACGAACAAATCGGTAAAATGACATCATCAAACCGGTTAAGTGAATTTTTCATTGACTCACTCATACGTATAAGACTTGTCTGTAGTACTGAAAGTTCATAAATGTACTACAGTTATTGTTAGTTACAGTCTACCAATAATAATTGGAGAAACTGATATTTATGAACTGAATTATGAATTCCAAATGACACAGAATATTAAACAGCTGGAAGAAACTGATTAACACAATCATGCACTGGTTGATCTGATCACAGATAGAGCACGAATGAGGAATTGTCTCCTCTCTAAATGAATGATGCTGTGCTAACAACCTTGAGCGGAAACAAAAAAACTTACATCATCAATAAAGCTCTCCAAAGGCTCTTCTTCCTATGACAGCTCAAAAAGTTTTGCTGTATCAAAGAACTAACGGCTTCAGTTCTATAGAGCAGTGATAGAAAGTGTATTAACTTTTTCAATCACACTGTGGAATGGCAACTCTACAGATCAGCAGAAGAAGCTGGAGGACAATATTGTGCTCACTGCTGCGAAAAGCATTGAATAACCGTCTCAAAGCAAACAGTGAAGGCCTGAAATCTCAGGATTCTACAAACAGTAATACCTTCCACAACATCACTTACTGTAAGACGAATTACTGTTAAGTATATATTATGCATTTAGGTTGATTTACTAAAGTTAGCCAATGTTTTTTATGTAAACACAACAGTATATTTATATGTATGACCTTTTTAGGTTACCATTTCAGGGCCCATTTCTTGACAAGTATAATTAAGACGTTAATTGATGGACTGGAGTGGTGTGGATTACTTGTGGATTATCGTGATGTTTTTATCAGCTGTTTTATCAGACTCTCATTCTGACGGCACCCATTCACCGCAGAGCATCCATTTACGAGAAAAGTGATGCATTGCTACATTTCTCCAAATCTGATGAAGAAACAAACTCATCTATATGGATTTCTCAAAGGCAAGTTATTATTTTTTATCAGCAAATGTATATTTTTGGGGAACTATTCCTTAAGTGCACACCAAATAAATATATTTCAGAAATATGCGTTGCAATAAGCTAAAAAGTGTAATATCTAAATGAACTGGTTTTGTTAAAGTCTAAATAAAGTTTTCAGTGATGCCATATTGTTTTTGAGTTCTAAACAAACAAACAACTTTCGGTGGTCAGTTCATAAAATAACCATTTTTATTTAGTGTGAAGAACGTTTCAATAATCTGAAGAACCTTTTAGAAAGAACTGGTTCTGCAATGGTACGATTCATGTTAAAGGTTTTTCATGGACCCATTAAAGTCAATAACAAACCTTTATTTTTAAGAATTTACCTGCATCTGTATTACCCCTCCACAAGGCATTACATTTTCATAAAAGATTATAAACACAAAGCATCCCTTTTCTTTGGAATAACATGCATTCATATACAACAAGACCAGAAACAAGTATAAAGTTAATAAATAAGGTCAAAAAATAAATGCATTCATGCCAGCCAAGCTGAATAAATATAACCCAGCTGTCGAAAACTGAGACGTGCTTAAAACAACAGCAAACACACACACTGTGAATAATAGAAATGGCACAAGAGGCAGCTTTTCTAACAGCCCCTCTGGGCACGACAAGCATGTCAGGACAGCAGCAGGTTTGAGTTTGGGACTGACCCGAGTCTGTCCCGCTCCTGTGCCGCTTGGCCACCTGGGCACGCCATACGGAAACACTCCGGGAATCACAAATGGAGCAGCGGCTTAGCTCAAAATAAAATGAAAGAGACTAAGTAACCATGGCAATAAGTGATGGATTTGGAATCTCTTTTGGAAGTAAAAATATATCTCAGGGTGTACCTGTGACTGCTGAAATCTCTTTTCTCTAACCCCTCGACTCTCAGTCCTTCCTCCTCTCAAATGTGGTGGATTACTATTATTTTCCCACCAGCCATTCATTCATTTTAAAATAGATCTAAACGATGCCGTCTCTGATGCAACACAATGATGAGGACCTCGTCAAACTGCACACAATGCGTCGGATCCAAGACATTGTGCAGCTCTTCAAAAGAAGGGGGAAAAAAAATCTCCCACACAAATTTTATTTCTAGGTCAGAAATTCCCATGGGGTTTCGAAACACAGATGAAGTGAAACACAAATTCAAGCGAGCCTGCGCCACGACAGAGCTCACGGAAAGAGAGAGAGCGAGGGAGGGATGGCAGGGAGAGATTTCAGATGCTGTATAAATCCAAAAAAAAGACCCTCATGAGTGGTTTTGTGGTACTTGGTCACATATTATTAATTTATTTTAGGCTTATAGTTGTGATCTGTATTGTTGGGCGTATTGTTGAGCTGTTGGTCAGTCTGATATCTCCGGAAGTCCTCCCAACCATCCTTGACATCGGTCAGTGCCAGGATGACCAAACGGGAATGAGAGCCACCTCCGGCTGGAACGTGTTCACCACCGGGACGAAATTCAAGATGGCCGCTCCCACGAAGTAAATGTTGGCCATTCGGTAGAACTGCACGGATAACTTCATTGGGATGAAAGACCACAGTCTGTATTTGTTGGTTTTGATGACGTTGCCTTCAGTTTTTCTGCTTAGGTTTCATCAGATCTTTAAAGGGTAAGTTGGAGACCACTGTCCTGACGTGTCTGCGTCTGTGCCACGTCCAGCCCTGATTAAGTTTGGGTTTGTCCAGGTCATGACGTCCCAGCTAAAACAAACCTCCCCTGCATGATAGAAATCCTAAGGGCCTTCCTAAGACCTCCAGCACAGAAACTGTAATTTATAAGAAGCTGCCCTGCTCGCCTCTCACATCACCTGTACGAGTGAGGATAAAAAAGAAGTAACAAACAGACCAAACCAACAGACAGATCTCCTTTCACATCATCTGAAATGCTTGTTTTGTCATCCTAAAATGCTTAATCAAAGTCTCGTCAAAGCGCTTCATTATAATCAACTCTCAGAACTGTGTTCCTAAACAGCAGGCTCTGAAAATAAGATAATTAAAAAAATATTATAATGATTTCTCCTACTGCAGCAAATTAAAAAGTGACTATTTCGTTCTCTTCAACTTACTAGATGGAAACGTGCTTTATTTGCTAATTTAAATTTTGCACGTACATTTGATTTGTAACGTTGGATGGAAACAGCTAGTGGCTGGCTGCCCGTTTTTGAGAATAAAAATAACCATCATTTAAAGGACAACAAAATTAATACAAGTGGCTTCTAATGATGTATTCAGCTGTTATGAAGCGAAACGATCAGTCTGTGCAAGAAACAGGACATACTTTACAACATTATTAATGGGTCGCAGTTGATCAGAGATCCATACAGATCACGCAACGCTTCAGCACGCATGTGATTTGCATTAATTCTTAAGTTTAACCATCATAGACTGAAAGTGTATCATTTGCATTTTCCAGTCTACACATTCAAGTGATTTTAAACCATTCAAGATGATTCGAGATGATTAACAGAACTGATTTCTCTTTCACGTCTCTTTTTGCTTGAATGGATACATACACACAAAGTTACGTTAAAATACTCATCTCTGCAAGCATTCTCTTAATAAACACAGTTGGTAATGTCTTAAGTGACTGTTGAGATGTGTGTCAGTATATTCGGTTTGTGCATTTGTTCTTAAAGTGACAGCAGCCTATAAATAACTGCTGCTGTCTGCGTCATTAATGCTAATGAAATAACAAAATACAGCCTTGACAAAGATTAATCTATATTTAATTTACAAAGTGAAAACTATTGTCTTATTTTACCCTTAATTATTATATTTCTGTACCTTAATACTGCTGTTACTGACTTTTATTTGTAACTTTTTGTTGTAGGCCTATTCATCCATGCTTGTAATTGGTGTATTTGTTCTCAATGTATTATTGACTTTATTACTTGTGGTTTTGGTGTGATATGGAAGTACTAAAAGTACGCTTTCAGTAATAAATGAAAAACAAACTTTTTTTTTTTGCTGATCCAAAAACAATTATTTGACCCATGACTCAAAATCGGTACTATGATCTGAACCTTGAATTTTTGTGTTTAGTTGCACAAGTAATTATTACCTGTAATCAAGAACCTCAGACAAACAGGGGAATCCGACTTTTCCATGAACAGGTTCTTCTGGACAGTTAGTTTTAATGAAATTTTCATTTTTGAACTGTGGGTCAGTATAGACTGTATAGGTGAGCTTTCCAAAATAACATATTTAGACATGGTCACATTGGAGAGATTTCACACACAAATGTGTCACTGTCTATTGTCAATAGAGTAGCAATGCATGAACACAGAAAGTCACCTTAAAACCAAACAGCTGTCAGTTCGTCGATGCAATGAATCCGCAAATTGAAACTTCCTACGGATCCGTGGATTCCTATAAATGTAACTGGGAAAATTCGAGATCAATGAGATCACACATTTTCTCTCTGAGGGACCATGCATGCATGAAGCCATGCGTTTAACAGCTACTGCATTTGCACTCGAAATGACTAATATATAAATACCATACTGTGATTAAAAGCAGTGAGCTCATATATCGGTCTCAGTGCATTCTGCTCCAATACAAGCATGCACACACACACACACACACACACACACAGAGCCCGTTCTGCAGCTGTCACTAGCTGACACGGCCCTGCAGCGCACCATGTGTTGTGTAAGTCTGATGGAAGCAGAGGTTCAGTAGTGGAGCGCATGGATGCCTCGTCCCAGGACGGCTGGCCCTCTTGTTTCGTGTGGCACAGCTGTTAGAGTACAGCATCGCTCCTCTCCTCCGTCTCTTTCTCTGTTTCCTTCCCCTCCCTTCCATCCCTCCTCTTCCTGACAAATAGGACAAAGATCTGTGAATCCCTAATTCCTCCAGTGGCACAGACGCATTGAAGAGCGGAAAGCATCTGGTTATTCTGCTCTTCTCTTTTCATCAGCCCTCTCACATCTCAACAACACTATAGGAGAGGAGAGGAGACTTGCTTCTAGGTCTCATGTGCATTTCCATCTCCCCTGAGGACGAAGTTGAAGCTCAGAGCGTGCTCTTTCCAAGCCCAGGAGACAGCTCAGTTATATGCCATTGAAAGGTGAAGTGTGGGATCTTTTTTAATACTTTCCAGTTTAATATGCAGCGAAGCAGTTATTTCCTTGAAGTGTAAATATAGAGACTCTCTGGCTCGAAACATCGCTCTGATTGCTTGAGCGTCCCGGCCAGCCAGTAATACACAGCCAATAGCGTGAGTTTGGGGGCGGGGCTATCTATCTGACATGATCATTTAGAAATCATTCTAATATTCTGATTTATTATGAGTGTTGGAAACAGTTCTGCTGTCTAATATATTTGATCAATAAAAGGGTAAAAAGAACTGCATTTATTCAAAATAAAAATACAAATTCTAATAATATATATTTTAATAATATATTTTCTTTACTATCACTTTTTATCAATTTAACACATCCTTGTGTAATAAAAGTATTGATTTTATTTTAAAAAAAGAAAGAAAGATATTACTGACCAGTAGTATATTGTTATTACAAAATATTTATATTTATATACATTGCTCTTTTTTTTTTTTACTTTTTATTAATCAAAGTATCCCTAAAAAAGTATCACATGTTCTGAAAAAAATATTAAGCAGCAGAACTGTTTCCAACTTTGATAATGAATCATCATATTAGAAAGATTTCTAAAGGATCATGTGATAATGATCCGAAAAATTCAGCTTTGCATCACAGAAATAAATGATAATTTAAAGTATAATACATTTAAAAACAATTATTTTAAATTGTACTAATATATCACAATATTACAGTTTTTTTCTGTATTTTTGATCAAATAAATGCAGGCTTGATGAACAGAAGAAACTTCTTTCAAAAACATTAAAAATAGTAATGTTTCCAAACTTTTGGTCTGTACTGTATATATATATATATATAAGATCAGGGTTTGAACCTGGGTCTCTTTGCACACTTAATGAAAAATATGACTAGACTAGTGAGAGATTAATGGGATCTTTTCTCAGGTGAAAAATATTAGACTGGCGTCTGTAATGGCAGTGCTTCAGTGAAGCTCCAGTCTTGTCAGACTTTTACTATTTAATTACCGCAGCTCGGTCACACTGACTGCCAGCTCCAGCGGTGAACGTGCAGCTCTGTCTGTAAGACAGCGACTTGTTCTCTCACTTCCTGGCCGAGATCTCCATGGCAGCCACACTTGACATTGAGCATAGCGTGTGGCTTCATTGTTCTTTCACATCGATAGCGTCAGGGCCGTTAAGAAAGACAGGAAGTTAGTCCTCAGGGGTAAAACCCTGACTTCTGAATACGAAAAAAAAAAAAAAAGATTATTGGATTAAATTTGAGAAGAAATAACTATTCCAAACCTTTGCATTCATTAATTAAATTAAAATAATTATTTTAAATACGTTTGTAATACAGTTTCTGAGATAAGATAGTTTAACTTTTTTTTTCATTATACATTTGTCACCTCTGATAAAATAGTTTTATCTTTAAATGCAAATATGAATATTATAAAAATATTATTATTAATTTGCAATGGTTGTTCACATTTTAAAGCTTGCAAAATACAATTATTTTATTATTATTGATAATAATTTGCAAGAGTTATTAACATTGTACAATGATATCTACACATTTTATGAAATGAGCACACTGTAAAAAAACAGAAGATGATTTTTATAAACTGTAAAAACAAATATTATTGGAGATCATTTGACAAAAAAATACTATATAATTTATTATTTCACTATTTATATGTTTTCTATTTCAAAATCTGATGCGTTGCTTTTTTCTAGCCAATGAAATATTTTAAAGCTATGTATGCATAACACGATTTGTATTCACATACAGACTATTTCTTCATGTTTGTGAGTCAGCAAGGGGTCTATTAAGGTGAACAATCTTTATTTCTGATCTCTATTTCGACCTAGCTTTTATTTTGCAGCTGCTTTGGCCTACAGGGCCATTCTTTTACACCGAGTCCATAGTTTACTGGAATGACGTTCATGCCTTTCTGCTTTAATGTCCCCTGTGGCTGCCTCCATCGCCCATGAGAACTGCTTTTTCCCCCTCTCTGTCTATCAGAGGAGCGCAAGTGTTGCCTTTTCGTCCATTATGTATTCTGGCACCCAGTCAGTCATAAAGTGGGCACAACACCCCGCTCCAAACACTCCTCAAGCATCTCACCCCCGTCTCTCAATCACCTGCGAAAATAACGTGTCTTAGCCTTCTCTCCTCGTGGATTTATGGTAATTTAAGCATAATACATCAGCGCGTATTGTAGGGCTATTGAAAACTTATCAAAGAGCTCCTCATTTTCCTGGGAACCATAAAGTTATTAGTCATGTGCTGTGTTAGCAGAATCCATATTTAAAGCAAACTGTGAGCATCATAATCATGTACACGTCCCAACTGGCCTACAATGGGATTAAACACACAACATGACTGAGAACTAATTCAATATTGTTCTTCTAGTTAATCTAATGAACCTGTGAGTAGTGTGCTGCTATAATACTCACACTATTTCTGAAGTACAGTACTGTATATAGCATTAATAATGTGTGCAATATGTTGATGAATCAACAATATTGAAGAAAATTACATGTCTAATTCTATTCGATAAGTAATCATTTTGAAAGATTTCCAAATAATATGACAAAAATATAATAAAGATATAAGACAAAAATGCAGAAAGTTGCATGTATCTTCATATTTAAGAATTAAGCCTACGTGATTCATGTAAATGGAACCATATTTTAAATTTTAAATGGACTTTTTTATGAAAAACATTTCGTTGTGTAGTTTTCATCCTTGGCAGCTTTCATTGGCCAAGGCCCGCCCATGAGGCCGTTTGACTGACATGTTAAACAACCAATCACAGTTCGTTTCATTCACCGTCACGTTTCGAGGTGTGGAAATGTCGACACAACCGACACAGACCGGTGTGCAAAACTCTTGCACATATTTTAAATATTATATGCCACGAAATTAAAATATTTCACATACTTTTGAAAATCCAGTGTTTAGTTGTTTCGGATATGTGCTCTTCATCACAATTGTAAACACAGTAAACACACGATATCTGTTTCAAGGCGGAAAGTTAAAGAACGCAACACACACAGATCCAGGGGTGGTTCTAGAGTGAGTGGAGATCTGGGGCTTAGCCCAGAAAAATCCATATATGTGACTTTTTATTTTAATAAATCAGAAAGATTTACCTTGTTTAAAATATACAAAAACAATAAAAACAAAAACAAATTTAAAACATTTTATTTAAAGTATTGAGGAAAATACATTTGCTTTTTGCAAACAAAAATTAAGAATTGCAAAACAAATGAAACGGCGCGAAAGCAATGATTTTGCAATACATATTTTCCATGGTCATATCTATTAATTTATTTGCAACGCTGCTTTTATTTTGCGTGTCAGTCTAGTTTGAGCTTGAGATACCATTTTTCCTTTGCGCTTCACTTTTCTGCACGTCTCTCTTTGTGGCACTGTTTCGACGTGGGGGCGGAGTCAATGGATGGGGGCGTGTACAACATGCCTCCGTGGAAGTGACGTCATCGGCCCGAGACGCAGCTCACTGATCCAGGTCCTGTCATGATGAGCAGAGACTTAGTGGATCGTTTATTTTTATTCAGTAGCATTAAAACATTCATGTTTTCGTTTTATTTACTTTATTAACAAATGTATAAGAATTAGCAGCGTTTGTTCAAGTTAAAGAAGTTGTTAACATGAACATCTGCTGTTTATTTCTCTCGATGTGCATCGTGCACACTTTTATAGCATTATGTGTAGGCCTATTGGGATCGCAAATCATTTGAGTCAATTCGGGAGTTCGTAGCGGGATCGCGAATCATTTGAGTCAATTTGGGGATCGCGAATCATTTGAATCAGTTCGGGAGTTCGTAGCGGGATCGCGAATCATTTGAGTCAATTTGGGGATCGTAAATCATTTGAAGCAGTTGGAGAGTTCGTAGCGGTATCGCGAATCATTTGAGTCAGTTTGGGGATCGCAAATCATTTGAGTCAGTTCGGGAGTCCGGAGCGGGATCGCGAATCATTTGAGTCCATTTGGGGATCGCGAATCATTTGAATCAGTTCGGGAGTTCGTAGCGGGATCGCGAATCACTTGAGTCAGTTTGGGGATCGCAAATCATTTGAGTCAGATTCGCGATCCCTTTCTTCGTAGCGAGATCACGAATAATTTGAGTCAATTTGGGGATCGCGAATTATTTGAATAAGTTCGGGAGTTCATAGCGGGGTCGCGAATCACTTGAGTCAGTTTGAGTATCGCGAATCATTTGAATCAGCTCGGGAGTTCGGAGCGGTTTCGCGAATCATTTGAGTCATTTGGGGGTTCGCGAATCATAGCTGTATATTTTAACTAATTTAGTAGTATCAAGTATATTCAAAAACTAAACAAATCATGCCTAAAAGTGCACTAGGCTAATGTAAAGTTACATGATGAAGTCATACTGGTGCACGTGTGCATTTTGAGTGCGTTCTTTCACTGCATTATTCAGTGTATTCAAATGCATTTATGAATGCATGTGAATGATCACAAAATTCAAGATATGAACCCTTTGTGCCAAAGGGGGATCTTTCTTGTCATTATAGAACCTTTTTAGCATAAAAGGTTCGTTGTAGTTTAGTAAAGAACCCTATGGTTCTATATAGAACCCCAATGATCCCTTTCTTCTAAAAGTTTGTTAGATCACCTATCAATAGACTAAAACAAAGGTATGTGAACAAAATGTACCCACACCAAAATTTAAATCATTAAACAGTGTGGCAAAACATACATGTAAAAATACTTAAAGTGCCCTAATATATTTAAAACAGTAGCTAACATTCTCCATTTTAATGATGCATAGTTCGCATAGGCAAGATGAGGCCGGAATATGAACGCAATCCGTTAATGGTTCATTGTTTTAATGGTTTTCTATGGGAAACGATTTAAAGTGAAACTTTACACATTGTGTTTATATTCTGGCTTCATCTGCTTGCCTGTACAAAATGTACATAATCAATAAGGTTTTAAATGAATTTTTACTTTTAATATCTACATTTTACTACATTACTACTTAATGCAAACAGTGTAAAAATAAATAGCGGTCTCAGGGTTGCCAGGTTTTCGCAACAAACCCCGCCCAACTGCTACTCAAAACTTTCCGGAGGGTAAAATACACGTGTTTTCGTCAAATTTGCATTCCAGGGGCTAAATATCATGTTATTGGGATTGCTTCAACCCACGGACATGAAGAACAACCAGCGGCAACAGTGTTAACGTATCCAAAATACGCGGGAAAACCGTGGACTTGGCAACACTGCGGGAGTAAAACTTCGTTTTGCCCTCCAGGTGGGCGTTCCTATAGGTGTGTGACGTCACGAAAAAAACTATCAATATAAAAGTAGCTCGAGGACTTGGCAAAACACTCTGAAATTCGCCCTCTGCTTCTATGAATAATAAATCCCGCATACTTCCATTGGAATGGATTGGCGATCTCTATCGTTTTGACAGTAACGAACGCTGTTAGACCAGGGTTAAAAAAAAAAAAACTTTTAAACTACAGTCATTATAATAACAAACAGAGTGCAGCTTAATGACGTAGCAACAGATTTTACAATACTGAGAGGACAATTTGGCCATTTGTAATTATTGATATCAAACCTTTCCAACTGAAGCCACCGTAAAACTGCAAGGAAAATTCTGTAAGGTAACGGTTTAAGAGATATAAGCTTCATTAAGCTTTAATAATTTAATTTAGATACATTTTCATTATTGTTGACATTACACAATATATATATTTACAGGTCATTATGAAATATCATTAGAATTTACAGGATTTTATACAAAATTGCCTGACAGATGCCTTGATTGTATGATCCAGATCCTTCAAATATTGTTAACTGATAGATACCAAAAAATTTCAGAGTAGCAATGATCGCTTTCTTTCTTAAATTCAACTGGTGCGCTTCGAGGCTGAAAAGATTCAGATCCTTCGCCCAATTCTTAAGCAGCAAGATTTTTTTTTCATCAACCAAAGTCTTCGACGTTAAGAAATCTAATACACCAAAAAATACGTTTAAATAATGAACCATAACATTAACATCTGATATTATAACTATTGAATCAGAAAGTTTTTTTTTTTAACATGATGTAATATCAGCTACCAGTTTTCAACTTATATCTATCAATAGTGTTAATGGTTTACAGATATATTGCGTCTTTCTTCGTTGAGGATCACTCGCCTCATCCAATCTCGAAACACTGGAGAGATGTTAAACAGAGTGGCTCACCACTCAAAGTTTATACCGTGTAGAGATGAGGACTGTCTAGCATTTACACAGCCTAGGTACTGTTGACACAGTCCAACCACCAGGGTAATGGTCCATGTCAGTCCGTCCTTTTCCATTGGATCACATGTGTCCTTCGTCGTGGCCCAGCCTGTTCATATATCCCCAGCATCAGATAAAACCTTTGTCTTAATTGGGCTGAGTTTCCTTGTTGGACCAACATCAAAAAAACAAACAAAACGAAAAAAAGCAATAGTAAAAGGACCTGTTGTGAAAATACCCTGTATGGCTTCCTGACAGCGTCAATGCATTGCATCCTGCAAACTCATTTGAAAGAACAGAAGAACCTTTAAAGTGTCAAATGAAAATGCATTGTGCTCTGGCTCTCTGCAAGAGAAAAAGAAAACAAACCAAAGCATGCTTTTAAAAGATATCTGATATACAGCTTAACTCTAGGAAAATAGACTTTCACGACTGACTCCTTTTGTAAAGCTTTCTTGGATGCAGTTGGCTACGACGTAACCCGAAAAACAAATCCTTAAAATATATGCAAAGACAAGCATAAATATTTGATCCACAGAGTAATCTACATATGACAAATATAAGTGATATATTGAAACTCTGGAACAAGCCCTGTACTGCGTGTTTTTTCTCCGGTTGTGTCTTAAAAACAACATCAACAAAAAAAAAAATCCTGATTTATTATAATTTTTTTTTACTTTGACTGTCTTTCCTTAGTCTTTCCCCTATATATTTGAAATAAATCAGCAAAAGGTGTATTGTTTTATTCTCTTTTTTTACTCTTCTTTTTTTCTCTTTTGGTCCGTTCCGCTCTCCGGATGCTTTTAATGCACGTAGTAAAGCCAGTAAACTATGTTGAAGAAGGAAAACACGGTGGGGAAGATCATCCTCGACCACTTGTCGATGGAGTTGACGTCGGACAGGTCCGGGATGTTGACCTTGAGCTGGGAAGCCCGTCTCCTGAGCCGGCTTTTCTTCTGGGTGGCGTGGCGCTCCAGGGCACTGTGGCCGTAGTTTTGCCGAGCCATGGCCGCTCGACGGTACTGAAGGGTGGAGCTGTCGTAGGCTAGCATGGTGCTACGTGGGTCTCCCAGACCCCTGGACAGATCGGACGGACCCATTTCGTTCTTCATCTCAACCGTGGTCAGCCGGATATCATCAGCGGTCATCTGGAGAGAGGAGAAACATTGTAGGATCAGGTGCAATCAAGAATCACTGTCATCTAATGGTGCATAATTGAAGAGCCCTCTATGCATTATATTTGCAAAACCAGCATCTTTCTGAGATCTGTGGGGTATTTTCAAAACACTTTTTTAATGCAACTGGAATCCGCCTTTTTAAAATCACAGACCGCAGGGTAATGCTGTTTTTGTATATGTTGAAATGATGCACAGTAATGGATTTCATGAAGTGGACCGTCCCTTTAAAACGATGATGAGTGCAGTACAACCATAGTAAACGAATCGTCAGCGACAGTTATACTGCACTCATGGTTAAGCTGTGGAATAAAAGCGTTTCAGGCAATAATATCCAGGATTATTTCCAAATTTCAACCATGGCATGGTTAAAATTCTGTCTGCGTATAAATCAGCCAAACAAATGCAAATAAAAAAGGCAAAAACATGAAGGCAGAGGTCTGGATCAACAGTTAGGTGTCAGGTTGCAGAGATGGAGGTAAGCAAAGGACGGGGCTTTCCACGAACCCTGCTTGCTTAAATTTTATTTTATCATTTAAAAAATTCATTTTAAGCATTATTATATATTAGACTGCTTAAAAATTATCAAAATTGTCCTTCAAAAGCTACGTAAACATTGCTAATGCATTTTGCTGAGCGCTAATGTTACTGTAACAAAGCGTCAAATGTTGCACCTGGCAAGTAACAATTTATCAGTACATAAATTAGTGCAATTTTTATTTATTTTTTAACTAATACCTAACCAGATTAAGGTTAGTTCCCCATTGTGTTGTTCACCTTGTCCATAGATTTTCTGCTTTGAACATTGCTTTGAAATATTGTCTAACACGAGTGTAATATCTCACATGATTTACATTTGATTACATCATATAGATTTATCAGCCACTTGGCTTTTTTGTAGACAATAATCTTGGCTATTCAAATTTTACAGACCTTAATTTATGTTTATAAGTAATTACCCCAAAATCAAATTCATTACTCTGAATGTCCCAAAAGTGAAGTCTCGTTCACACCAAGAATGATTACTGTAAAGATATCTACTGTATAAGGATAATTCAGCTAGTGTCCACAGCAATGCATGACATCATCTGTTTATAATGATAATTACAAATTATATCGATTCTGATTGGCTACCAATGCTTTTATCGTTTCGACGGTATCACTCTTCTGCAGTGTTGGGGAAAGCTACTTTTAAAAGTAATGCATTACAATATTGAGTTACTCAAAGTAACAAATTGCGTTATTTAGGTACTTCTACGGAAAGTGATGCGTGATGTTGCATTTTGTCACCTGGGTAAGGCTTGATTATCAGTTTTTTAATAACAAAAAATCCCAAAAGTTATGTGTTTGGCAGCTTAATTGTAAAACATAATTTGTTTAAAAGTAATGCGTTACTTGAAAAAGTAAAATTGGTTATGCAAATCACATTTCTTATTTAACATTTTTCTTCTGTGTTTTTATCGTTATAGTTGTAGTTTGGACTGCCCTATATTGTCATATAATTTGAATGGTTAAAACTTCTTAAAAGTTATCCTCCGTGGTGTGAACGGTCCTTTAAGCTAATAAGCGTCCTCTGCACAGTCGCTACGCTCAGGAATGGGCATCTGGGAAAAGGCTTGGATGCAAACGATAAGTGAAAAAGGGCGGGACAACGTAATGGTGGAAATGATGATGGCTACCATCATTCCTCTAAAGGAAGAACAACAGAAGGTCATCCAAAGAAATCATAACAGAAAGAGCTTGGGTGTGTTTACTTCTGGTTGGTTATCGATGCAGAACCATTGCATTTTTTTGTACCATTCAGTACCTTAAGTCTTTGATCGCCTAGTCCTAATGCTGCATCCTCCGCAAAGATCGGATCCCACATCGAGTCATACCCGTCAATTTCCCTCTGTTTCATTCTGGCATAGAGAGCATCGTCTCTCTGAACTACACTTCCCACCAACCACTGCAAGCATACAAAATCAGCACTGTTACAGAGGTCGGCCGCAGTCGGAGAGAGACACAACTCTTTCAATGAGATTAGAAGGAAAGCCCTAGAGGCTCCGCCAGAGATGGAGTCTGTTGTGTACAGCTAACAAAAGTCTGCGCCGATCTCCCGGAAATTTCATCCCATGAGGGTAAAAGCCCATTAGGTTGTGGCCGGTGAACAAGCTTATGCCAGTGGGAAAGATACAGCAATACATCCGGTGTTTTAACAGTCTGACCCTGAAAGAGAACCGACCACCTACTGACCAGAGGCCTTTGTCAACAAACCCTAAAGACGCGTGAGGTGTGTGTGTGGAAAGCTCGGCAAGTACCTTGTTGGGGTCAGGCCTGAGTTTCTCATTGTTGGCCGTGGCGGCTTTTTCCGCCGCTCTCTTCTGTCGCTGAGGTCCCCTCCCGAAGAAGATGTAGTTGACGAAGGCGTACTCCAGCAACGCCAGGAACACAAAGACAAAGCAGCCCATCAGGTACATGTCTATGGCTTTCACATAGGGGATCTTGGGAAGGGTCTCTCGCAAGTGAGTATTAATGGTGGTCATGGTCAGCACGGTGGTGATACCTGGAGTTCAGAGAAAGCGTTCAGGCATAATTAAGTACAGCTCAAGTCAGTCGCAGTTTTATATAACAAGAGAAGTGAGACATAATTATCCAGCAAGCGCTGAGTAGGAGCTGCCAACGAAGCAATTACAGAGGTTATTCATGTGTCATCTTCCAACTTGAAACCATTATGAAAACTTTGACAACAATTGACTTGAATACAATGCGCTAATGCAAATGCAAATCGAAGAGATGTGCCGCGAGCTACGGTGCTTCCAGAGAAAAGATATACTTAGAGATGTGCTCTTCGATTTAAGTGAAGCACCATTTTGGTTAGCACTCATGAACCCAAAATTTAATGCTTGAGTTTAGGGGTCTGTTCATTTTTATGCAAACCTCCTCACAATGATCTTGGGGTATCAGTGGCAGCTAAAAATGTACAGCTTGTTTAGACAATTTTTGAGTAATCTGACTGAAGAAATTTGCAAAACAAGCACAAAATGACCTCTTATGCTTAATACTTTCAAGGAAACAAAATGATAAATTTTTCAGGATTCTTTGAATAGTTCAAACGAAAATAATTTATTTTAAATAGAATTTGTAATATTATAAATGTACTGTCCCTTTTGATCAACTTTTTGCATCCTTGTTAAATCAAAGCAATGATTTTCAAATGTATTATAAAAACAATCTTTTGAATGGTGCATGTATATTACAAAGTGTCAAATCTAGTTTTTCGTCAACATTTCTCCTATAAATGTTTAATTTGTTCATCATCCTCATCATCTCGGTTTGGTCAAATTCATACATACTGTTTCAAACACATTCAGTGTAGAATAAAGCAATAAGTGTAGAATAAATTCACAGTAAACCAGCTTTACAGGGCTTCTTGCTTTTATAAAACAGTTATTCCATATACATAGTAAGGTTTCACAAAATAAAATACAGCAAATAATGTGTAATGATGTTAACAAAAACAGTATACAGGTGCATCTCAAATTAGAATGTCGTGGGAAAGTTCATTTATTTCAGTAATTCAACTTAAATTGTAAAACTTGTGTATTAAATAAATTCAGTGCACACAAACTGAAGTAGTTTAAGGCTTTGGTTCTTTTAATTGTGATGATTTTGTCGCACATTTAAAAAAAATATCAATTCACGATCTGAACAAATTTGAATATGTTGACAAGCCAATCAGCTAATCAACTAAAAACAACTGCACAGGTTTCCTGAGCCTTCAAAATGGTCTCAGTTTAGTTCACTAGGCTACACGATCAAGAGGAAGACTGCTGATCAGACAGATGTCCAGAAGACAATCATTGAGTCCCTTCACAAGGAGGGTAAGACGCAAACATTCATTGCAAAAGAAGCTGGCTGTTCACAGAGTGCTGTATCCAAGCATGTTAACAGAAAGTTGAGTGGAAGGAAAAAGTGTGGAAGAAGAAGATGCACAACCAACCGAGAGAATTGCAGCCTTTTGAGGATTGTCAAGAGAAATCGATTCAAGAATTTGAGTGAACTTCACAAGGAATGGACTGAGGCTGGGGTCAAGGCATCAAGAGCCACCACACACAGAAGAGTCAAGGAATTTGGCTACAGTTGTCGTATTCCTCTTGTTAAGCCACTCCTGAACCATAGACAACGTCAGAAGCATCTTATCTGGGCTAAGGAGAAGAAGAACTGTATTGTTGCCCAGTGGTTCAAAGTCCTCTTTTCAGATGAGAGCAAGTTTTGTATTTCATTTGGAAACCAAGGTCCTAGAGTCTGGAGGAAGGGTGGAGAAGCTCATAGCCCAAGTTGCAATGTCATCTGCTGGTGTTGGTCCATTGTGTTTTTTGAAAACCAAAGTCACTGCACCCGTTTACCAAGAAATTTTGGAGCACTTCATGCTTCCTTCTGCTGACCAGCTTTTTGAAGATGCTGATTTCATTTTCCAGCAGGATTTGGCACCTGCCCACACTGCCAAAAGCACCAAAGGTTGGTTAAATGACCATGGTGTTGGTGTGCTTGAATTTTTTATTGGTCTTATGAAGTATTCTAATTATAGTGAATTGCTGGGTTTTTGTTAATTGTGAGCCAAAATCATCGAAATAAAAAAAACAAAAACTTAAACTAGTTCAGTATGTGTGCACTGAATTTATATATTACACGAGTTTCACAATTTGAGTTGAATTATTGAAATAAATGAACTTTTCCAAAACATACTAATTTATTGAGATGCACCTGAACTTCCACCAAACAATGTAGTTCCACAGAAACGGTTGTGATTTTAACAAAGTGGTTATCGAGCAACACACCAAATGTAAACAAAGCTGTATGTTTGTATAGTAATTTACAACAGCTTTGAACTTGCCTCAACCAATCAGAATCAAGGACCGGAACTATCCGTTTTATAAAGCTCAGGCAATTCATTCTGGAGGGACGAGGAGAAACCGAGACATCAAGTCTGTAACAGAGCTGCTGTATTTCTGCTTAAACAATACAGCAAGGTTGAGACATGTGTTTCCTTGTCACATGCCCCTCACTGCAGACAGATTCGCTCTGACAAGTTCTCCCAAACACAAAAGGCCCGGCTCCCTATCATCGGTGATCTATTCTCCGCTGTCTCCCCTCCAAGTATCAGCGTCAGAAGAAGCCATTTTGTCATAATGGCAGGAACATGGCCCTGGACATAAAACATGTCAGTAAAGAGCGACCAGAGGAAAGTTTGTCAGCTAAATCAGCAGTAATACGTCAACGCAGATCAGCAGAGTCTACAGAGCACTCCTAATAGAGTTTGGAGCGGAGCACTGGCAGCGCCGTATTTTCACTGGAGTGAGGCAGATTTAAGACCCACTTGAGTCCAAGCATCATACAATTTCATTTGCAATTTGAGCCTCCTTTTTTGGAGCACAGGCACGTACTGCCCAAAGGAAAGCACAACCACAATATCTAGTTCCTCCTACGCAGCACTGAGAAAAAACGAAGAATCATCTCATGACTGTTTCCTCTAGAGTTTCAGACGAGATGCTTTAAAAATGTTTTAAACTACTCCGATTTGAAAAAATAAAATCGTCTACCAAAGATCTAATGTGAGTCATAATATGACAATATGAACCATTGAACAATTCTCTTCTTGGGGAACAGACGTACTAAGATCACCTTGGTTTTGCCAAGACATGTTCCTGAATCAACCCCTAGAAGACCTCAGAGGATGCTAACCCTCAAACAACATACAAACCTACCAAATTTTGCTTAACGCAAATGTACAATTTGTTTGAGATTACAAATTCTGATTTAAAAGGTGCACAAACTTTACATACATCTTCAACTATTTTCTTAGGGTTCTTAATGCAGATTGTTGTACCATTATTTGCTATGCTTTCGTGGTGATGTTGAATGAATGACGCATGGTTGCACGCGGTTCTGTTATTTACCTGCTCTTAAACAAGACATTGAACAAATTAATTCTTATAATGGTCGCTTTACATGCCATTCAGACTGCATCGGTCCTTAGCTGTAGAGCCCAAACCTTATGGATTCAATTAAAAGTCTGGCTAAGCAAGACTATTGGACTTCCAACTTGGAAATCTCATCTTATGAACAAGAGGACACCTGGGGGATGTAATCACGTTTAGTCAAATTCAATAAATCGATGAGTTGAAGCGCCAGCATTATAAGATATAACCTGTTTCTCAAGCATTTGTTGAGATGAAAAAACCTGTTGAAAATCTTACACCTGCTGAATGAATGCATATCTCCATTTATTCTCTGCAATATTGTTGGCAGGAGACTCTGAACACCTGCAAAGCGAACTATAATGCAGATTTCTTGTTTCCTTGTATTTCCAGTGTCGAGCAAAGAAACACCTCTACGGCCAAGTAGGAATATCCCATATCCCAAAATACAATTTAATTATAGAGTTCACTTTCACAGCCTCTTTGTTTTAAACACTGGCTTTGAAATGCATAAAAGTATTCATTGGTGAAGATGCACAAAATGTGTAAAAATCATAAACCTTTGTGGGTCACAGAGCTTATTTTCTGCAATAATCCAAACGCCAACATGAAAATCCTATTGGGTTTTGTAGAGGGAACCAGGGGGATGTAACCTACAAAATTATGCCATCACTGCAGCACAATATAGGAATGTTTTCCCAGGACCAACAATGATGTTGATACAGAAACACATCTCGGCAAAATCACAGTCACTGATGTATTACTGCAATGAGAGGCAAACAGAAAAGAGCCTGTAAAACAAGCACTGGAAATCCAGCTGAGCATACAAAATAAAGACAGTGTAAAATGGTCCCCATAAGCCTAACAGACCAACAATAACACACATCACATGATCAGATGTCCCACCTAAAGCCACACGGGCAGCAGAAGCATCGTAGTTGATCCAGAAGGATACCCAGGACAGGATGGTGATTAGGATCGAGGGCATGTAGGTCTGCAAGATAAAGTAACCGATGTTCCTCTTGAGTTTGAAGCTCAGAGACAGACGAGGATAAGAACCTGGCCCAAAAAAGAAAAAGAAGGACAGTTTCATTCATGCTCTCTAGTAAGATCTAGTAATAAGCATTTTAGATTGCGGTAGTCGTACCATAAAAAGTCTGGGGTGGTGTGTAACGTTTTAAAATGTTCGTAAACTAAGCATTTTCTGCTCATCGAGGATGCATTTATTTGAACAGAAATGCGTAAAAAAAAAAAAGGTCAAATATTATTGGAATTCAAAATAACCATATTCTATTTAAATATATGAT
This sequence comes from Carassius gibelio, assembly GCF_023724105.1. Lineage (NCBI taxonomy): Eukaryota > Metazoa > Chordata > Actinopteri > Cypriniformes > Cyprinidae > Carassius > Carassius gibelio. Next base: position 17,002,435 of record NC_068409.1, on the reverse strand, counting down.
AATGATCAAAGCAGTTTTTCCACATAATTCCTCCAGTCTTCAGTGTCACATGATCTTCAGAAATTATTCTAATATGATAATTTGCTGCTCAAGAAACATTTCTGAAGCACTGCTTCATATTTTTGTAATGCATGTTTATTTGAAATCTTGTATGATGACGCTTTTAATCACTGCAATGCATCCTTTAATCAATTTAATGCAATAATGCATGATAAAAAAAAATTATAAATAAAACCTTGACTTGCCATTATCAATAAACTGTTGCTTTTAGCATCAGTCTTTTTCTTGTATTGCCGAATGCTGATCATTTAATGCATTGGTCGATCTCTAGTAAACACAAAGGCCATCTCAAATTTATATTTAGTGGCAGAACAGGTCACAATAATAAGCGGCGTGTCTGAGAGTGTGGGTAGAGACAGACAGCCAGACTGTTACCGTTATCTGTTCCTGAAAGGCAGACCAGTGATGATAATAAGACTGGAGAAAAACAAATTATGTGCACTTACTCACAAGCTTACTCATCGCATACATCGCTTCAAGGTTTAGCTAAAGGACACTGTAACTGTATATGCATGCAATAACGTCTGCACTTAAGCATTTCAGCGTGTGATGTTTTTGTGGATACACTGTAGGGATCATACCAGGGGACGTATATCAGCTTTCTGTGTGCTCACAGATGTGTGTGTATAAGGGCTGTTGCACATGAAGCCTTTGAATGTAGTTAAAAAAAAATCAGAGCTAGATAATAACTGATTAAATGCAATATGAAATGTGTAGAGGTGCATCTCAATAAATTAGAATGTCGTGGGAAAGTGCATTTATTTCAGTAATTCAACTCAAATTGTGAAACTTGTGTATTAAATAAATTCAGTGCACACAGACTGAAGTAGTTTAACTCTTTGGTTCTTTTAATTGTGATGAATTTGACACACAACCCACCAATTATTTATTGAGAAGCACCTACATTTTTATCAATCACATGATTACATATTATTCACTCATGTAATATTTAAAGCAAATGTTATTAATAACAATAAACAGAATATGTTTTTTTTTTTTTTGGTACAAGATTAACCTATTTAAATCACTGTGATAAACGAGTAGTCAAAAAGTAGTCCGATTATATTACCTAAAATGTATAATATAATGGATTACGTTACATAATGACAGATGGCTGAGACCTATCCATTTTATATTAGCTTTACTTTTGTTTGTAATCATGTCTTTCGGTTTGTGTCCTTTAAGTAAAAAAAATTAAATAAATAAAATACCTAAAATAATTTCTTCATTAGATAATCATGAAAAAAAAAACCTCAGTGATATAATATTCTGGTCCCACCGCCCACCGCTAGATCAAACATTACTTCTGACTCATGGTCCCAACTGTACCACACACACAAAGGAAAATAAACTCAACCTGTGGAGAAAACCACGTTCTTGGAGATGAGATTGTAGTCCACGATGGAGAACTGAGGCAGCTCGATCCTCTCCACCCCAGTTACGGCTCTGTTTCCCCCTCGCCAGTAAAATTCGATATCATCTGTGGTGTAGCCATCTGGAGGATCCAAACACACGTGCATTATCACAAATATGAGGACAACCGAGGAACAGCAGCAGAAAATTACCTCTGCAGAAAGACTTCCTTCTGCATCTAAACTTTATGAGACTTTAAACAAAGAGAGAGTTGATCCTCATCATCCTCAAATTGTCTATTTAAATATTCCAATTTAGTAAATATTATAAGAAATTTGTTCTATATCAATTAATGGAGTTAGACTTGTTTTCAACCCTGTTACCAATGTTTGTGACGTGTCTATATTAAAATACTACATACATATACAAAATATGTATACTACAATATTTTGGGTAACAGGGTTGAAGGTTAGGATTGACAAATGCAATCAACAAGAAAAATTATTTTTACAAAATGTTTGTTACAAAAACATTGATCATCACCCTCGGGTTGTCCATTTAAATATTTGATTTGTTTTCAACCCTGTTACCAATGTTTATGACATGTCTAAATACAGTTTAAAACATTTTAGAAATAAATAGACAATACTATTAAAAATAAACAAAAAGAAAAAACTAAAAACGATGCAAACATGGGTAACACGTAACAGGGTTGTAAATATCACTCAAATTACATATTACATCTCTATATTACATCAATCAATAGCTAGCTGAGACCAAAAATGTTTTTGTTGTTGTTGCTGTTGTTGTTATGTTTCCCAAAAATCTAAGAACAATATTTATTCAGTGTATTTTTTCCCCTAAATATTTTGGGTAGCAGGGTTGAAGGTTAGGATTGACAAATGCATTCAACAAGAAAAAAAATGTTTTACAAAATGTTTGTTACAAAACCATTGATCACCCACGTGTTGTCCATTTACATATTTCATATTAGGAAATATTATAAGAAATTTGTTTTATATTAATTAATGGGGTTACACTTGTTTTCAACCCTGTTACCAATGTTTGTGACGTGCCTAAATACAGTTTAATTTTTTTTATAAATAAATATACGAATATATATGAATAGACAATACTAAAAATAAACAAAAAGAAAAAACTAAAAACGATGCAAACATGGGTAACAGGGTTGTAAATATCACTCAAATTACATATTACATCTCTATTTTACATCAAACAATAGCTAGCTGAGACCAAAGATGTTTTTGTTGCTGTTGTTGTTATATTTCCCAAAAATCAAAGAAAAATATTTAATCAGTGTATTATTTTTCCCTACAATATTTTGGGTAACAGGGTTGAAGGTTAGGATTGACAAATGCAATCAACAAGAAAAAAAGGAATAAGGTTGTTTATGTGAAAATTGGGTTATGTGATCCAAATTATGATACTTTAGTCATGCAATAACCAGTGTTACTTTATTTTTATTTAAATACTATTTTAATATTTATAAATATTTTGAATCTATTTTTATTTTATTTCTTCAAAACAAAAACATTTGTTTGTTACAAAACATTGATCATCGCCCTCGGGTTGTCCATTTAAATATTTCATATTATAAGAAAATTGTTTTATATTAATTAATGGGGTTAGACTTGTTTTCAACCCTGTTACCAATGTTTGTGACATGTCTAAATACAGTTGAAAACATTTTAGAAATAAATAAAACTTATATCATTAAAAATGAACAAAATCAAACTAAAAATGATATAAACATGGGTAACAGGGTTGTAAATATCACTCAAATTACATCTCTATATTACATCAACCAATAGCTAGCTGAGGCCAACATTTTTTTGTTGTTGTTATATTTCCCACAAAACATAAATATTTATTAAATGTTTTTTTCTTTCAAAAAGTACAGTACTTTGGGTAACAGGGTTGAAGATTAGGATTGACAAATTCAAAGGAATAAGGTTGTTTATGTGAAAATGTGGTTATCTGATCCAAATGATGTTACTTTGATCATCCAATAACCAGTGTTACTTTAGTATCATTGAAATACTATGATATTTTTTATAAATATTTTTTATATTTTTTGTATTGTTTCCAATTTAGATTAAATCTTTAAAGGGGAAGCTGCCTATTTTTCCTCCTGTCTGTCATTCATGTTAATAAAAACAACAGTGGGACAAAATCACATCGCTCTTGATTAAATCAATTTTGTAACTTAAGTACAGAATTTTATCTACACAGTGAAAACTATGCAGTGTTTTTAATTAATTCACAAAATGTATGTGGCATTTATTTATTGTAGTTTTTAGGCTTGTATTCATTTTTTTAAATATTGACAGTGGTGACAAGAATTCAGAAAATTATATGGTATCGAAAACTTTGATATCATAAAAACCTCATTAAAAGCAAATACAACTATACACTATATAAAAATAAAGGTGCTTCAAGATGCCACAGAAGAACATTTTCTCAGTATTTAGATTTTTTTGCACCCTCATATTCCCGATTTTCAAATAGTTGTATCTTGGCCAAATATTGTCTGATCCTCACAAACCATACATCAATGGAAAGATTAATTACATTTAAAAATTGACCCTTATAACTGGTTTTGTGGTTCATGGTCACATATATGTTTTAAATACTTTACATAAACCCATGAGATACCAAATTGCATTGTATTCATGATAAGTGCAGTATAAATATTGACGGTGACATTTAGATTTCAAAACAAGTGATGTTGGGGGACAGACACACATCCACATCTGTGAAGGAATCTGTGTGTTTGCTTGTTCTCCGTCCTCGCTGACGTTCCTTCTCTATCTGCACCAGTTTGTCTGCATGCAACGTATAATGAGAACCAGTGACCTATTTAGTGTTTTAAATAATTAACGATCAGCTTCTGATTTCTTCATATTCAAGGGAGTTATCTCTGCATGACTTGGCAACCAGGTACAGACTTAAAAAGGCCAGCAAAGCTGTAGGCCTTATAAAGCATTAATGCATCGACAATGGAAACAAACACGGCTTTCTTCTTCGGTTTAATGGGCCAGAGAGCAACGTGATGTAAATACGACAAGAGCTTGAGACATGTGGCAGATATAAGATGTGTCTGGTTCGGTTGGGTCGTGTTCACGCCGATGTCTCAAAAGACTTTTAAATGAAGAGAGACGAAAGTGAGAAAAGCATGAGAGCTGAGGACTCTGAAGGACTGGTGTTTCACTTTCCATTAAATCTATTATCTCTGTGCCCCTGCGTCTGATTCTGTCAATTGACTGCTTGATTACTGACAACAGATCACATCACTTTACTGCTACGGCTACATTATTCCCTCGGGCTTTGAGAGGAACCAGAAAGAAAAGGAATCCGTATCAGAGGTGAGCGACTTCTGCCTCTGAATCATGGCCATTAAAAATGCATCAAGAATCAAGTTGATCAAAGAAAAGAAGGCTTTAGCTTGGGTCTCATTAGCTCGCGTGAAACGCCACACAAAACCCAGATGAGAAATTACGGGAAAACACAATCGTGACTGACACAGGAAAAGAAACGGGAGTGTGGGAAGCCAGGCGGATTCAATTTAAATTAGATTTTTTTTGAAAATACATTCAATTTTTCATCAGCAACATGACACTTTTAGAATTTTTTTAATTATCAATGTTTGAAATCATACTTAGAGAAACTTGTATTAAAAGTATATAATCTATCAATTTTTTTTTTTTTATGCATTTACATTATATAATTTAAGAAATACATTAAATGTGTTGGCTATAGTTGTCACGATACACTGATGCTAGAGAATTCTTCAAGCTATAGCTTTTAATCATCAACAAGCATACACATGAACTAAAAGACGACACAGGGAACACTATTTTAAACACATGACACAATAGGACACACCTGGGAACAAATGAACTAATTAATGACACACAGCTGGAACCAAATTGACTAAACGGGGAACACTTAGAACTAATAGAACTGAAGACAGGAAACATGACCAAATAAGGAAAACTGGAACAAACATGTGACACATGTATACACACACATATACATATACATATACATATATATATATATATATATATATATATATATATATATATATATATATGCTGTAAATAAATAAAATAAACATTTGGTCAAAACTAATGATGTAATAATTTATGTTTTAACTAACTAAAATTGTCTTTTATTTCAACATAGGTTTCAATGCAACATCCTGTAGGGCATGTGGCCCAGTGTTGCCAAGTCTGCAGTTTTCACGCAGAATTGAGCTGATATTTTACTGTTGTCACAAACAGTTTTTTGTTTAAATGTGATTTTGGAGCTATTTTTGATAGCCAATTGGGCTAGTTTTTGGCTGTGATTGGCCAAGTTTTGAGTAGCATTTGGGCTGGACTTGTTACACAGACCTGGCAACCCTGATGTGTTTTTTTTTTTCTTTTTCTTAAATTCTAAACTTTGCGACACCTTTAAGAAAACAGAGATATTTTAATATCACTGGGATGCCATTCAAATTTGAATTGATATTTTGAATTTGTTTTAATTTTAGATACATTTTGTCGTTTATATTGTCATTTTCCATTAATTGCCATTTAGTATTTAATTGTATAAGTCTATACCTTTTATCTACTTTCATTTTAGTTTTAGTTAACTATAATAAAAGGAAGTCAGATCTGACCCTCAGTGTTTCTGTGCTGCTTAACGCTTCTGGAAACTTAATGATGAAACAGATCCTTGTGTGGAGCATCACATCACTCCAGGGACTCAGATAAAACACTGAGAAGACCTCGCATTCTTCTCCCGTGTCTTTCATTTTTTATTACAAGAAAAATTGCGTTACACACAATTACAGACAATAATGACAAAATAGAAAGCCCATTCATCTTGATAAAGAGGGAGATGATTAGCTGTTGTTATGGCTGTAAATGCATAATTTAGCACAGCTGTCATGGCACAGCTGAAAAACAGATCATCAGACGGGTCGGGTAACATATAACCCATAATCGCCTTAGTCTATGTTTTTAACGTCCTTCATGATTAAACCGGTTCTGTAATATCGAGTTTCTACAGAACAGACTCCGAAAACGGCATTAAGGTGGAGAGAGTTTCTTAAAGCTCTGCTTATGTTAATTATTCAGCTCTTTAATGAACAGACATTCACTCTCAAATGCAAAATGTGCAACATTTTAGTTACAGTGCAACAAAAACATGAAATTACGTTTGTGACCATATTATTATTATTATTATCGTTAATCGTTATTATTATTATTATTATTATGGTTATCATTAATATAATTATTTTTATTATTTTTATTGTTGTTGTTGTTGCTATTATTATCATCATTATTATTAATATTATTTTTTCCTTATTTTTATTACAAATGATATTATATTTATGGGACAAATATTAAAAAAACATGATAATTAAATATAAAAATAATAAAATATTTTTTATAAAACAAAAATTATAATATGATTATTATTAGTATTGCATATTAGATTTTTTTTTTAATATGTTCAGTATTTTATGATTTAAAAACTAAATAAAATTAAATAAAAATCATTCTCCATTCTCTTATATTAAATAATAATTATTATTGTTATAATTATGATTATTATTATTATCTTCATCATTATTAATACTATTATTTGTGGCATATACAAAAAATATAAAAACAAAAAAATCATATAAATTATGTTTATTTCATATTATACTGTTTTTTAAATCACAATTTTCAATATGTTCTGCATTCTAAAATAATAACATCATCAATAACATCATCAACAAAAATAATAATAACTATTACATATTTCATAATATATACTATTTATAAATTAATATTATTATCATTGCATTTTATGTATTTTATTGCTTTCATTATTCATAATAATAATAATAAATGCAATAATTTAATAATGTTATGCTTATATATATATATATATATATATATATATATATATATATATATATATATATATATATATATATATATATATATATATATTATATTTACAAATCAGTTCAACATAAAAATAATTCTTAGTCATATCTGTCCTAAAAATGCTATGATTGGAGCATTGTAGAGATGGTGTGAATGTGAGCATGACTCACAGCTCTCGATCTCCAGCGTGCAGTTCTGCTCGTCCAGTGGGTATCTCCTCAGGTCCATCATACAGGCCGCAGTCGTGGTGATCCTGAAGCAGAGATTACTGATTACTATATCCCTGTTGCTCTGAGGGTTAATAACTGCATCAGCAAGGATTTGACTCCCGGGAAACACATGCACATGAATCATACACCTTCAACGCAAACTTCAGACTTGACATGATCTTAAGTGGACCAGCAAGATTATTACCTGGAGACCTGAAAACTGACCCCGGCGTAGCAGGCATGCCATTTTCAACTAACATTGAATAGACATCATAAAACTTCATCTAAAAGAGCTGCTTATCTTGAATTAGTCAGAAAACTACTCGATTCAAAATCCTTTTACTTGAATTCTCCAATGGCATCTTCACTTTTTCTTCTTTTCTCTTAAATTTCTTTTCAGTTTTCAGCTTGAACCAAACTGGCTGTTAAAATGACACGCAATAATGCAATAATATGATGATATGCTGCTCAATAAAACATTTCTGGTTGTTGTGAACAGTTATGCTGCACGATATCTGTGTGTGGAAACCAAGATGCATGTTATCTTATTTATATATTAAAAATAACTTCAATATAATAAAGCAATTTTAATAAATCATTGTATATTTCTACTTCATTTTGTGAATTAGCATCAGTCAGTTTCCATCATGATTAATTAGCTAACATTAAAAAGTCATGAACTTGTCACTAATCTTGATTTGATTTAAAGCAGCGCTTATTAAACTGTTTTTCTTTCTTCACCGAAACAACATTTGTGGTCGGGAAGTTTGTGTTTTGTGAAAGAAATTAATGCATTTATTCAGCAAGGATGCATTAAACATCAACAGTGACAGTAAAGACATTTATTATGTTACCAAAATTTGATGTAAAGATGCGATTAAACTTGCGCTTTAGATTTTTGTGCATTGCATTTTTTCGTCTCGTCAGCAATCCTCATCCCCGTCTTGTTCCCGGTCGTAAATCAGCATGCCAAAAACATGAATACTCCCGAGGTTCCACAATCACAACTCCACGGGAAACGCTGGAAGAACTGGGAGCTCTGGGAAATCGGGAAATCAGGCCAAGATGGCAGAGGTAAAACTAACAGGCTATTAATAGATGGCTACATCATCAGCGAAAGTCTCAGTGCATTTGAGTGTCTCAGAGACGGATGGATGAGAGAGTTGTTGGAAAGCTGAGGAGAGTTCGAGGTGGAAATACACCTTTATCCCTCTCTCTCTTATCATTGTTAACCCTTTCATCTTCTCCTACTCTTTCCATCTTTCTTTCACTGCATACAATACTATCTGTTTTCCAACTGATTAAACGCTACCGTTCCAAAGTCTGGGGTCAGCAAGATTAGTTTTTTTTAACAAATTAATGTTTTTATTCATCACGAATGCATACAATTGATCAGAAGTGCCAGAAAATACATTTTGCACGTAACAAAAGATTTATATTTCGAACAAATGCCGTTCTTTTGAACTTTCTATTCATCTGTGAATCGTGAAAAATAAAATCCATCAAGATTTCCACAAAAACATTTGGCTGCACGACTGTGTTTAACATTGATGATAATCAGAAATGTTTCTTGAGCAGTAAATCATCATATTATTCTGATTTCTGAAGATCATGTGACACTGAAGACTGGAGGAATGATGCTGAAAATACAGCGGAGCATCACAGAAATAAATTACACTTTAAAATACATTCACATAGAAAACTTATTTTTAAATTGTAATAATATTTTACTGTTTTTACTGTAGTGTTGATTAAAAATGCAGCCTTGGTGAGCAGAAGAGACTTATTTCAAACACATATATAATATCATATATATTTTGTTTGAAGAACATGTAATAACATGTAATTTCAGTTTGAAGTGTTGATGCTTTTAAATTAAAACTTGTAATAATGAACGTTATTTCATCAATTATTTTATTCAGTTATGGACTTGCTTTATACAATTATAATAAGTGCCACTAGACTTTTCCTTTAAGCACACATCACATCTGAATTATTTTGATATAAAGGACCAAAAACGAAACAAAACAAAAAAAACCTTAAAGCAATGACATCATATCCTGTCTTCGTCAGAGTGGGCTAATATGATTTCTTTGTCAGGTGTTATAATTGCCCCCAACCATTGCAATCACTCTGATTCCTATTTAATATGATATTACGATCTAGTTTTTCTCATTATAAACTATTTATTGCCAAAGACATGTTTAGTTTACTAAAAGATGGAAAGTATATTTGTAGCAGTCCTTGAGTTAGGCAGACTTTCCCCCTAGTCTCTCTATTCCTCTGCTCTCCGTCTCACTGTGACCTGCTGCTTACCGCTTGATTTGTATCCGCTTGAAGAGGGCTTGGCTCAATATATTAAGAGCAGAAGGAAGCTAGGCCTGACCCTCGCCGGTTTAGTGCCGCTTAACGCCTCTGGCAGCTTGTATCAGCTTGAAAAGGGTCTGAGGAATAAAAGTCGGAGCTGTTTACTCTCTAGTGCATTGAAGCCCACCAATGCCCAGATCTTCTCATCCACATGCATTCAAGAGCGTTCGCTTTACCAGCACACTAGACTTCATCTATCCATCTATCACTGGTGGGCAGCAGCGCTACGGTTTCCCCGCGCACCGCACAGGTTCATGTAAGGCTTGGGTACAGACCCCAAGGCAGCATGTGCACCTTTATTCCAAACGACCTTGTTTACTAAGGCTTGTGCTGCAACACATCACGCAGGGGTCTGACTAAATTACATTGTGATGGCGGCGAGAGGACGAGTTGAAAACACAGCAGCCAAAAAGGTTGTCCTGAACTGGATTTCGCACACTTAACTAGATTGTGATTTTATTTAATTTGTTTACCCTCGTGTTGTTTGGTCATTCTTGAGAGAACAACTGTACATTTTCATACTCATCCAAATGGTATGAAACTTGGTACACAAAAGAATCAGGGACATGATTCAAAAAGATTAAATGGTTTCGTTAAAAATTATTGCATTGGAAATGTAGTGGAACTAGTGGAAATGTTAGGTACTGCATCCAAACAAAATCTGACTGGAAGCAAATTTTTCGAGATATCAACCTCAAATTTGAAACAACTTCATTAGATGTATTGATTTGTCTTCCATGGCGGTTAGGAGTAAAACATATTTTGGAAAATATATATTACATATAAAATTTTAAAAATGTTGTGCATTTTTCATAATAAACTAATATAACTAAGTTTCACTTAAAAAAAATTTTCACTTCAGCAATTATGTGTATAATCCAAGTATAATCCTTTAACAAGATAAATCAGCAAGATTTACAATACTTTAAATTGGAAATTCCATTATCAGGTTTATGCTGAAAAACTATCCCATTATTATAAAAATTATAACTATTACAGAAATATAAATTAGTACCATAAAATTCCACAAAAAATACAAAATATCAAATAAAAATCAAACTAAAATATAGTAATTTTTTTCATTTTTGACCATTAGGCGAACAACAGACAAGTATAGCAACTGTTTCGAAAAATGGTCTCTATATGAAAATTGGCTTGGTGACATCATCAGCTGTGAAAAGTCATTTGAGTGGGCATACATATAACATGCATATACGGACTAGGAATGCACATCCAGAAAGTGTTTCTGAAAAGCATAGAATTAAAGCACCAAGGTCATGGGTTTGATTCACAGGAAATGAATGAACTAATAAAATGTGTACTTAGAATATAAATTGCTTTGGATAAAAGCATGTGCCAAATGCAATTTGTTTTTTTAATTACATCAAAAATGAAAATTAAATCAGTGTGCACACACACACAAGGAATGTGCATTAAAAAGTGAAAGCATAGCAATAAAATCACCAAGGCCATTTGTTCAGTTTCCATGGAAGGCATGAACTGATATAACATGTATAACTTGCTTTCGATAAAAAATGTTTGCCAAATGTAAAAAAAAAAAAATTAATGAAATCAAGCCAATCGACAGTATCAGACTTCAGAAATTTAGCAGTGATGCCTTTCCTGTCTAAGTTTTCCAGTTGTCGCGGTTATATTTACCTACCTTTACACAGAGAGATAGCACAGGAATGTGTGATTATTAAACAAAATACAATAATGGCAGCTATAAATAGAAGCTGACCTATTCTGCCCTTAGACATCTTCAAGTTGCTGGAAAAAAATAACACCAGCCAATGCATCACCTCCATATAATAGGCAACCTTTTCTGTAAATGAGAATTAATGATCATGTCTCAGTTTTATTGTTTGGCTCATCAACTGTAAATGAGAAGGTAAACAGAAGACCTCTTCTTCTCTCAGTCACTATGTCTAGTAATTTAGATGAGCTTAAGTCTATTATTTCCTAAATAAGTCAACTGCATTAAGACAGAAGTGGCCCTAAATGTGCTGTAACGCTTCTTAATCGGGTCTAGCACATAGCCTTGTTGAACACCTCATAATGCGTTCTTACCAAGTTATGCTGTGTGCTGAAATGCTGTGAATGCGACACATCACAACACAATAAGCTCATCACTGTTTGATCTGATTGACTGAATTTACACTAATTTCAGGAGTGAAGGCATTCAGGATTTCTATCAGTCCATATTTAACCATGGTTAATATTTGTAAAGATATGGTTGACACAATGCATTTTTAAAGTAGAACTACCATTATGAAAGTTAGCTATGGTTTAACTAGTAAAATGTTTTTTTTACATGGTGTTTACTTAGTAAGAGTGTAGTAACTTTGTGTTGTTTGTTGTTTTTGCAGATGGATTAACATTTGTATAACCACAGTTTCACTACAAATAAAACGGTTAAACTACGGTTTGTGTAGTAAAACCAAGGTTAATTTATGCTAACCATGGTTTAACTACTTTTTTTATGGTAGTATACATGGTGAATTTACATAAGGGTTATCACTGGATTGAATAATACAAAATTAAAGTTACTTTAGTTGATTTTAATTCAACATGCACGCTATGCGATAAAGAACGTTTCTTATATCTTTAAAAGCTCCAACCACTGAAATGTAAATTTGAAACTAAATGAATAAGAAAATGTCTTTGCTATACTAATATAAAATGTGTTGACATTAGTCCATTAAAAAAAGGACGACACAGACTGCTAAGCCGTAGCATGATTCACTTCTTGTATTATGACTCAGAAATTGTATTAAAGGCCTGTGTATTTTCATCTCCTGGCCGGCGTCCGTGTTATTGGTTGAAGTCTTTTAGGGGCAAGATAATCAGATCTACCTGCCTGTGCTAAATTGTCAGACTGGGCTCTCTCAGACAGCTATAGAAGAGTGCTGTTATTTTCCTCTTCTCCTGGTAATTGAGGAACATGCTTTGGCAGGCTTAGTGGAGCAGGGCACCCAAGGAACACGGACAACACACCCCCACTCATCAAAAACACACACATTTCCAAACCCCGAAAGCCCATCTTCCAACACTCTTTTATGTCAAACCGCAACAGAGCACAGATTTGCACTAAATTTCAGATGTCACATAAGAGAATGCTCTATTATTGCCTCCTCAACACATGCTCACACACACACACACACACAGACGCTGTCTCACATGCATAGGTCTCCTTTTGACAAAGTACGATGGCATTCCCGAAAGCAGTGTTCTGCAGGCCAGGTCACGGCGCTCTCACACATTCCCATCAATGTTTGATCATGTGCATTTAGTATTTCGCCTTTTGGGTCACATAAAAATAGCTTATGCAAATGGGCCTTTACATAATGAAGCGTTATAAATTATGTTTATTGATTTTGGTCGTCTTAACAACAGTGAATTATCTGCTGCAATGCAGATTTTTTAATTTTTAACCACTCTTCTGATAAGGACACTGCTGTCGGGCTGAGGAACAGAACGCACAATGTGCAGCTTTGGAATTAGCAACAACAATTTCATCCCTTCTAAACATAGACAGCGATGTTGAGTCATTTAATGCATCAGCAGCCAGGGAAAATAAAAACAGGCCTCTGAACACGTCGTGAATGCGTTATGTGGGTGGTGACAGAATGATGAGGGGAGTCAAACGTGATTAACGGTCGAAAACGACAATGATGACCTCACAGGACGCACCTTAATCCGTAGAGCACCGTGCCGTCGGGATGCAGGCGTATCATTCGGTTCTTGACCGTCACTCCGTGAACGAAGGATTTCTTATCGTTGAGGAAGTAGGTGTCAGGCACCCACAGCTGGTCAGCCACGCGGTTATCCAAGGTTAGATTCAGAGGGATCTCGGTGTACGACAAGCGCTTGTCTCGCCAAGCCTGCTGGAAATACATGGTGAGGGTGTAGTCCTAAAAACAAGAGGAACATTTGGAGAAGATGAGATCATGAAGACTTCTGAGAAACACAACAATCTTCCCAAAAGATTAAAAACCCAAAGAGTATCTCTCTCTGTACTCTTCCATCTCTATTTGACCCTAACTCTAGCACTCTCTATTCTAATTCTATTGTTTAACATGCTTTTAGACGCTATTTACTGCTTGTTTTCTCAACAAACAAAACAAATAACACTAGCTTTTCTAATCTTTTTGTATTCTATCTGCTTTCTTTATTAACAAAAGCAGTTAACAATAGCTTACTGTGTTCTTTTCTAATCTAATCTATCTGTTTTCTTTTTATTTATTATATAATTGAAACCTTGCTACATTGTTATAGCACTTGCATATCATCGCTCTTTTGTTGATTTCCATTGTCCTCCGTCGATTTGGATAAAAGCATCTGCTAAATGACTAAATGTAAATGTATTTGGGTTTTAACTTCATGTTCAATTTGATGTTTCCAGGAAGAAATATGGACCAAATCACATGATCAAAGTCTCATCAAGCTTATAAAATAAGAACTAATAATACAGTACCAAGAACATAAATGGTGTCTTTGATTCTTATTGAGCTGCTCTTATTAGCACTCGCCATCTTTCAGATCATTACTCAACAAATCCTCGTTAAACACTGCAGGTGGTGTTAGACTCGCAGATGCACCTTTTAATTTAACCCAGCTGAACGCTCACTAAAAACCTCCTCGCTCACAAATCACTCGAGTCATTACAAGTGCATTTCGATTCGGAAGTGACCATGAGTGATGATGTCCGAGCGTGAGATGTTTGCTCATGCGTTTCCAGCAGAGTTGCCAAATAACAAATAAGCATCCGCAGCTTCAAATACAAGCCCAATGATGATTTATTATCAGTAATATTATTTATGATCAATTATTTATTACAAATAACTGAGCCTGCAACATATTAAACTGAAACAACCCTTTTATCTGAAAAGCAAAAACATAAGTTATGTTACAAAAATCAGAATGTTGAGGAGCTGTGATCGTGATAGGCTGTTGTTGTCCGACTGACAGGTTGATCGGCCAATCACAGTGAAGCATCCGCTGATGTCACTGCTGAACACTATTACACTCTTACAAAATAAAGGTGCTTCATTATGCCATAAAAGAACCTTTTTGTCTAAATGGTTCTATAGAGAACCTTTAACATCTGAAGAACCTTTCTGTTACACAAAAGCTTCTTTGTGGCGAGACAAGGTTCCTCGGGTTATAAAAAGATAAGAAAGAGATGTTCTTTGTCTGAATGGTTCTACAAAAATGTGACCCTGGAGCACAAAACCAGTCTGAAGAGGTATATTTGTAGCAATAGACAACAATACATTGTATAGGACAAAATTATCGATTTTTTTTATTTTTTATGACAAAAATCATTAGGATATTAAGTTAAGATCATGTTCCATGAAGATATTTTGTAAGTTTCCTACCATAAATATATAAAAACTTAATTTTTGATTAGTACTATGCATTGCTAAGACTTTAATTTGAACTAAATTTAATTAAAAGGTGTTTTTCTCAATATTTAGATTATTTAAGCACTCTCAGATTACAGATTTTTAAATATCGTCCTAACAAACCATACATCAATGGAAATATTATTTACTGATATGAATAATGCATTAATCTCAATAAAAAAATTTTTAAAAAAAATGACCCTTACAACTGGTTTTGGGGTCTAGGGTTAAAAATGTTTTTTTCTATGGCATTGCTGTGAAGAACCTTTTAGGCACCTTTATTTTTAAGAGCGCAGTTTATAAAAAACATATTTTGTTTTTAATTCTGTACCTTCAGTTATTTTCTCATCTGAACTGTTTTTAAGCATCGCCTCCTGGGATGAAAAGCCCCTGATTTTATCGGGGGTTTGTTTTCGGGAGTGCTTTGGATGTGTTTATCAGCGTGGCCAGAGGATGACGGTTTTTTAGCCCCATATTTATCTCTCGTGCTTCTCCAGCGGTGACCTGCGAGGGAACTCTTAAAACTGCCAATCGCCTTCAGCCAAAAATAACTTGATAAAGTTACTCTCAGGTATTAAAGGACCAAACCTCCCTCTGAATGAAGAAAAAAAGAGCAGATGGAAGACCCAGCTGTGTCTCACACCGTCCTGCATGTGCACAGTCACACCACAGCGTGAGCAAACACACGCTAAACACACACCTGAACACACACACAGATCCCATACACAAATACAACCCCACTACTGTTACTGAAAAGCATTTAAAAATCTTTTCTACACTTATATGAATCCAAATTATTGATAGCCAAGATAAGACTACACTACCGGTCAAAATACTTAAAAAAAAATATTCTATTCATCAAGGCTGCATCTGATGCCTCGGGCGACAGAGTAACCTCAGCGCTCTTAAAGGGACAGTTCACCCAAAAATAAACATTTGTTGTTCATTTATTCACTCTTAGGCCATCCAAGATGTATGTGGCTTCAGTAGAAGAGTAAAAAAGATTTTTAACTTGTTGGTGGTGGTTCTTTAAATTCAATTTGATAGTTATTTCCACCTCTCAAAGTCAAAAAAAGCATCTAAAAAAACACGAATGAATCCCTGTGGCTCTTGATGATATATTGAGGACTTATGAAGTGAAACAAATGGTATGTGCAAGAAACTGAACATGTAATGCAGAGTCTTAGACAAATGGTTCAGAATCATTCTTTTAAGTGAACTATTTGATTCAATTAAACAAATCAGACTGAAGCATGTGAAGTTACTCGCTTCAAAACTTGTTTTCAGACGCCTGACTGTTACTCAGACTCAAAATAAGCCATGTCTGACTTACTTTCTGGTGTGCAACAAAACTGTTTAGTTACCGATTGTTCTCAAAACATCTTTGGTGTTCAGTGTTGGGAAGTAACTAGTTACATATAACTGTAATCGGTTACTGAGAAAAAATGTGTTTTTAAATTACAATTATTGCTTATGAAAATGTTAATGATTACAAATCTGAATTTTTCACACAGACATATTTAGCTGATTTCTTTCATTAATTGCACTAACTGCTCTAAAATATGAAACACCAATGTTTTCAGGAGTTTGGGACACAGCTATCGACACATAATTGTTTTATTTCATATTTGGGTTTATGCATATGCTTTATTTTTTTTTTTTTTTTTGATTAACCGTTTTTTTCCAAGGCATTGTTAGATGCCAGTGTTTTTTGTCATAGCTATGCAAATATTTAATTTCAACATCAGCATCATAGCTATTAAACTATTTCTTGTTATGACTTTAAACCTGTATTTAACCTCAGAATGATCTCAAAGTAAAACAAAGCGCTAAAGTCTGATTGTGTGGTGCCTGTGCTTTACAATTAAATTATTATAATCTTAATTCAAGTGTATCTTCAAAAATAATCAAATGTAATCGGTTACATTACTTTGAGTAACTGAAACAGTTACACTACTTGTTACATTTTCGATGTAATCTGTAACTTGTTACATTTTCAAAGTAACCTTTTCAACACTGTTATGTTCCCACATAAGAAAGAAACTTGTATAGGTTTGAATTGACATGAGGATGAGGAAATAATGCCAGTATTTTAAATGTATCTGTTTACTGAGACATTCTGAGAATAAACTCCAAATTGAAAGCTGATAAAAAGATGGATTTAAAAATATATAAAGACGGTATTTCACAAAAAGTGATATCAAAACCCATTAGTCACCCTCATGTCGTTCTAAACCTGTATCAGGTGCGATCCATTCGACCGAAAGTGAACTGCAAAGTGGACTTCACATATATTCCATCATCTTAAGTGCGATTCAGTCTGAAGGGAGCGAACATGTTCAGTTCAAAGGGCATCGAGAATAAGAGCACATCCATACATCACTTCACAGGAAGTGTAGAAGGACACATCCCTCCAGTACTCAGCTTGACTGTAATAAACAAAGTAAAATGATTTGAGGCTTCAGCATTTTCCTTCAGTTTAATTAGTCCCAGGTGTGATTTATACTCGCTTGTTGGCGGTTATAAAGTGCAATGGTTAAATAAGATAAAACACACATCTAATATATCTAAATTAAGATTATTTTATTATTAAACAATGCAACAGACATTTATCACCCAGTTTAGCAGAGCCAAATATGATACTTTGTATGCATTTAATTAATAACGCATGAATGTGTTATATACAGACATATATTGAATGAAAGCATGGAAACTTATCTGAATTTGCTGAATAAGCTTATTTTATCAACTTAAACAGATATCCCTTGCAAAAGGAGCAGAGAGCAGTGAACACTGGATAGGGACCCTGTCAAGTGTTCTTCGCAACTTTGTTTTCTTTTGAGGGAAACGAAACACGACGTTTTGAAGAATATTATAGAGTGTAAAATGAAGGTGGATGGACAAGGAGGGAGCTTTTAAGCTAGAAAAAGAAAAGAAAACACCTTATTAGTGATCCATGTGATTTGTGCACTATATTTAACGAAAATAAATGAGTTTTGTGTGACATGAAAAACACTTAAGTCACTTAAAAACGTATCTTCCACTACAGACATGAAAACTCATTCACATTTGAGGTAATGCATAAAAATAACGTTGAGTTATGTAATTAGATTACCTTTTCAAGTAATTTTTTCAACTAAATTAAAACATTACCTTTCTTAAATTAGCAATGCAAGTTGCTTGTTTGCCCTGTTATTCACCGATACCTCTCCTGTCACTATGTTGAGAGGGACAAAAACTTACGCAATAATTTATTCCATTAAAAATAACTATGCAATGCATTGAGTAACTTTCCCCAACACTGGCTATCACAGGTTTGACATCAGTGACGTCAAATGTCATGGAAAAGAGCAACATGAACATTTTACTAAATAACTATCTTTGCGTTCCATGTAAGAAAGAACATTAATGTTTGGAACAGCACAAGGCTGAACACAGCGTTGCAGTGGTGCAGTGAAATTTTACACTGATGTATCAGGGTTATTAATCACAAAGACAAAAAAATGGAAAAAAGCTGTCAGTAGATTAACATTTCTCGAAAAGGGGTTAAATATACTTTTATTTTGTGAGCGGCGTGTGGATGCCAGGGTACAGAATGTGGAACACCTGGGCTTGGAACTTTCCTCTTGGCTTCAGTGCCAAATGTGAGCATAATTACTATGGTCACAGATGGTAGCAGATGCCTCTTTGGGCTCTGTTTACTCTTCTTTGACATCAATAGATCTCAAACTGAGACGCAAACACACGGCTTCATGCAACCGAGTGGATTCATCACCGTTTTTCACTCTCTTACACTCTACTGCATTGATAATATATAATGGTTTATCGACAAATTAACACTTTTAAAACACATACTACCTGTTATTTTCCAATCAATTACTATGAAAGTGGATTTGAAGCTTTTAAGTTTAAAAAAAAAATAATGCATTGCACCTTAAAAGTATTTAGCTGCATAGAACACGAGCATTAAATTATTTAGGATTTATTGTGCTCCGTGCACAGAAGAAAGACAGCTCAACATGAAGGTGTGTAAAGAATGACAGAACTATGCCTTTAAAGCATGTTCTGCAAGAGCAAAAAAAGCCTGTGTTAGGTTGTGCAGTGTAATCATCGCTAACAGAGCTGGAATTTGCAAGTGCAAATTAATTTAATCAAGGACGGCTCTGAATCTGCAGCATAATTGTTCTAATTAAGGGGCGCATCGGTTATGAATTCTTTATGTGACATGAAAAATCGTCAAGTAAAGAAGTATGAGACACGAGAAGCTGTCTTTGTATGCAATGAAAGTCACTCTCACTGCGACTGACCGACTTTCTTCCACTGGCTTGAGCAAACCAACATTTAAAAATATCCTGTACATGTTTTTATGCCACCATGCTTTATCTTAACACAGACCAGGTTCTGTCAAAATGGAAAGAATTATTGGTAACACTTTAAAATAATGGTCCATTAGTTAATGTTTCTTAACTACTTTAGTTAACATGATCTAAGCAAGAACAATCCTTTAACAGCATTGATGTTCAACATTTACTAATGCATTATTCAAATCAAAAGTTGTGCTTGTTAGCATTAGTTAATGTACTGTGAATTAGCATGAACTAACAATTAATAACTGTATTTTCATTGACTAACATTAACAAAGATTAATAAATACAGGAATAAATGTATTGATCATTGTTTGTTCATGTTAATTAATGAATTAACTAACATTTTCTAATGGACCATTATTCTAAAGTGATTGTCTTGGAAGCATCAATTAGAAAGGAGTGAAAATTATAAATGAGAAATGGTGCAGGATTTACTTCCACCGATTACAAATAATTACAAAGAAATCACATAATATTAAATGTTTGGTTTTTTTAAAGGGAAAAAAAATGTAGTATTTTCCTGTTTTAAAAGTACTCTTATAATATACATTTTTGAAAATAATAATAATTTTACAATGTAGAAAATATTTTTATATATTAATATTTTTTTAATATTTTTATAATAATTGTTTTTCTTACAATAAATTGCATAACAGGGTAGAATCTTGAGCTCGATAAATTATTTTTAATCAAATATTTTGAGTTTTTTTTCTTCCTTTAGAACAATTAAAACTGTAAATGCCAGTTGTTTAATTATCAAGTACCATTTCTTTATAATATCTCATGTACAGGTCTTAAGAAGCAAGCAATAACTTGAATAACAGGGTTGAATTTCGTCCAACAGTGTTTATTTTTATTTTTTTGCCAGCATAAAAATATCACAATGGTCTGGTTGACACGGATGTTGTCAAAATTGCAAAAAATTGTTTGTGATAGTCTTGGGAGCTTTAATTATAAAGGAGCTTAATCATAAACAAATTAAAGAAAATGGTTTAGGATTCACAACCTTATATAAATTGCTATTACATTTCGCAAATTGTAAGTAACATTGAATTTAACGTGGAATTCTGAAACGGTAGCTTCTTGTAAAAAAAAAAAAGTGTCATTTCTTTTTGGAAGGAATCAAACTATATTTTCTGACAAAATGTGTTGCTTTACATAAATTGGTAGGAAAATGAAAATGCTGGCAGAAGAAAAACGAATCCAAAGTGACTGGTCCAGCAGAAAACCCAACAGATCCTTATTGAACGATCTACAGCGAAGCTGAGAAACAAGCTTACGCAAGCATGCTCTTCAGATCCATACATCATATTGAGATTGTGACAGCATGACACCACGTCATTTGTTGGGTCTCTCCCACGGAGCTGACACTCCTCCATTAAACCTGTCACAACCCAAATCCAGCACTCCTCACGTTCAGCAGACATCCATCTCCACAGCACACAACACAAGTCATGCTAAACGAACAAAAGACCATTGTCTTTTTCCAGGCACTTTCCAAGAATAGGGAACAGGGTAGTGCTTTTTTAAACAAATAGTCAATGAAAGAAAATGATGTTCTTCTAGCTCTGCATATTATACTAGCAGGGTGTTATGATTTATTTATTTGATATGAGGTTTGTAATTTTTGTAACCAAATATTTGATCCATTTAAAATAAAATTTAACATGCAAAATTAAACTGGTTTAATTGTGAGCTTGATCAATTCTTTCAAAACTGCTTTGTCTTTTTCATTTGTCTTTAGAAACACTGTTGTGGAAAGGTACTTTTAAACATAATGCATTACGATATTCTGTTATTCCCTTAAAGAAGTTACTAATCGTGTTACTTAATTTTTATGGAAAGCAATGCATAGTTTTGTGTTACGTTACGTTGTGTTCGTATGGACTGGACTTGCTTGTTTGTTTTTAATATAAAAAAGTTTTTGGCAAATGTAAAAAGAGAAACAATTGAGCATCAAACAGTCGGGATTGCATGAAGAATAGGACACAGCAGAAGAAAACTCAACACTCTTCAGCAATAAAAAAAATCATTTTTTTGTTAACATTATTTGATGTATTAACTAACATGATCGAACACATTTATTGAACTATTTGGTTACACTTTGTTTTAATAGTTGGAAGTTGCATTTAGCGATAATGATTCACCACTAACTATAGTAAAGTTTTAATAAATTTTAATAAATATTGTACAATTTAAAAATGATCATCCCTCCAAAACAGAGAAGACATCTGTCACACTTCTATGATTCAGTTGTTATGTAAAGAGGTTATTATAACACAATTCTACAATTCTTTAACACTTATATTAATGTTTAACTGAAGATTCTTTAAGATTTCTTAAGAAAAGTTTAGATGGCAATATCATTTTCTTCTCTTATATCTGTATACAGTGCAGCTCTGCTTTGTTTACAGTGGTAACCAAGGAAACGCTATTTTGCTGGTTCATAAGCGCCACCTGCTGTCAGAAAGTGAATTAGTGTCTCATTCAGACCTGCTGTTTTGGTTTCATGCAAATATGTTTTAGTAGCAAAAATAAATAAAAACAAAACCTAAAGTCAGACTATTCTGTTTTTGTTCTAAATCATAACCCTAAAAAACAACTGCTCGTGCAACATTTGTGAAGCATCTTTTTGTTTGGATCGTGGTTAAAATGCAATGGTTGCCTCTAATTTCAAATGCCTACATATATTTTTGTTTAAGGCCAGTTTGTTTGTAATAAAGCAAACAGCCAATAACTACACTTTCTTTTAAAAAATCTGTATCAGAATCAGCCAATTTGCTTGTAAAAATGAATAAATAAATCTGCTTCTGAATCCGCTATATGATCGGTGCACCCCTAATTAAAATAGAAGTATGATCTGGGATGTTTTTTCAATAGATTCTTCAATCGGTAGATCTTGTCTTTGATCTTGGGCTTAAAAAGGTTTGAGATTTAGAACAATGACCACATAGATGCATGTTGTTTATTTGTTAAATAACATGCTATTTTAATATTTTCGCCAACCAAATCTTGAGTAACAGGGTGGAATTGTCAAACTTAATGAATGCTGCAGAAATTGAGAAAATGGAAAAAGATTACATATTTTCCTTCCCATAATGCTTTATAAAGAATTCAGACCATAGATGCCACAATTTTAAGCAAAGATACATTTAGTGCTGTCAAACGATTAATCGCGATTAATCACATCCAAAATAAGTTTTTTTTACATATGTATGTGTGCTGTGAATATTTATTATATATATATATATATATATATATATATATATATATATATATATATATGCGCATGTATATATTTCAGAAAAAATATGTTGTTTATATATTAAATATGTATTTATCATATAAATTATATGAATATAAATACAGACATGTTAATACAAATAAATATTTTCAAAACACATACTGCATGTTTATAAATATACAAAGAACACACACACATATATTATGCAAACAGAGACTTTTATTTTGTATGCGATTAATCGTTTGACAGCAGTAGTAACAGAGTTGAATACAAAAAGTTTTACGATTAAATCGAGCTTCTTCCAAGCTAGTTTTCACACTGAAACATGGGATTCGTGCCTCTAATGCTTTAAATAAGTCATGAGGGACCAAAGTGTTTCTCTGCGTCCCTATCTGAGGAAAGAGTCAAATGAGGACGCGAGGAGATTGTGATGGAGAACGCTGATAACAGGGCACTTAACATCACCGCCGCCGTAGTCCCAGTGTCTCTCCAAATAAGAGAAACACTTCATTAATCGGTCGTGACAACGAAACCATGCGAAAGACTGGTTAAGCACAAGCCTCTGAAAATACTGTAGGTTATAAGAGAGATGGACTTCACACTGCTGATAGCATGACTGGTGCGATTAGCCTTTATTCCCAATGGAGCGGGGTTTTTTTACAGCTGCTTAAACACGTTTGATTCAACAGCCCATCGCAGGATGATATATTAACAGATTACATAAACCAAATCTGTCACATTAACTTCACTCAATCGAAGCTCATAACCGCAAGTGGCGTGATGAGGATGTTGATGACATGTTTGGAGATAAACGTTTGATGTGGAAGACGTGATTAAGTGGCAAAGTTTATTGCAATGTCAGACAGACTCCAAACGCCAGGTGTTTCAAATTAATCTACAACCGAGCGCCTCTTCGCAGAATTAGCTCGGGAATTAGACTTTAATGTTGTTATTTGATTAAACTTGCTAGGAAAACATTCTGTGTTTGATTTTTTAACATATAAGAGATACTAGCTAACTAGACCCACACAGGGTGATCAGGAGCTTGTGCAATGCTCATAATTACCAGACATGAAATGTTCATTAAATTAATAACTTATAGATCCCCTGTGTGTATCTCTGTTGTATTTTGTTTTTTTAATATGCTTTAAGACAAACCATCTGCAAATTCAACAGTCAGAGTATTTTCTGAATTGATAAAATATTGCCACTTGCAGTTGTGTAGCGTTTACTACTACTAATGTAAAATGTAAATCTGTCATCATTTATCAAGTCGTTCCAAACCCGTACGAGTTTATTTATTTTGTTTAATGGTGAAAGAAGATAATTTAAACAATGTTGGTAACTAAACAGTTATTAACTTACATACAGTTGAGCCCAAATTATTAATTATATTTAAATCACAAAATAAATGCTCGTTGCACAACAGCACACATCTTAAAAAAAAAGAAAAAATTAATGATAAAAAAAATTATATTCTAGGAATTGCAAGATGATCATCACACTTGGGGGTCCTTAGCATAAAAAAAAAAAATAATATATATATATATATATATATATATATATATATATATATATATATATATATATATATATATATATATATATATATATAAAAATTGTATTAGTCATCATTATGCAAACACGCACACATATATATACCAGAGACACAACACAGCAAAATATTAGCTTAAAGGCTTCAGGTAAGCAGTTAAATAAATGCTAGCAACATCAGACCAATCAGAATTCAGTATGCAAATGATTGTAACAAAAAGACCAATTGCAATTCAGTAAGCAACTCACTGCATTCTCTAAATACATCAAGTTTAATCTTAACTGTCTCAGACAAAGTCGTGCTACACGTGCACACACGGGTCGTGCTGAATTAACAGCAGAAATTAGCAGAGGCCTAAACCATGATAAGTTTCTCGGTAGAGTGAGATGTGCCGCAGATCTCGTCAGTGTATGAGATTATAATACAAGCTGCTGCTGTCTGAGAGAACATCATGTGACACATCCGTGCTCCTCTCTGTCGGTCTGTAAGCACACGGCACGACGCTACGAACGAGAGAACCCATCAAAACACAAACCTGCAGCCTTGCCTCAAACATGGAAACAGACCCCGCCGTTTCAGAGGAGGCTGGTGTTGTCATAGCAACAAAAAGTAAAAATAACACTAAATAACACACTGTTTATCAGCCCCGAATTGAATAAAACAGACACTAGCCAGAAATGAGCCACAATTACACACACTAGTACTAATTAAGTCGAGCGATCTAATTGAGTCTAAATTTGTCTTTTCATCCATTTGTTATTTCGCAGGCTATCATTGCACGGCCCTGCCTCTTATTCATGTTAGCAATTAATGCTTGTCAGGATAATGATACATATAAGGGCAATGTTTCCGCCCTGGTAATTATTTAGCCCGTGAGCTAACACAAGTCTGCTCCTATCTTTTTCTTTGAAGTGACTGTTATGTTTAGAGAAAAACCTCCATCCCGGACGCAAACAAAGGGCATCGCGAGCCTCATTTACACAGAGATGCACGGATCACAAGCAGAACGGTCAGAATACGGTATTATCCCGTTTATTTTACACTATCTCAAAACTCAAATGTGACCCATAAAACCAGCCATTTTTAGAAAGTGTGACTTAAGCGACATCTGAAAGATGAATAAATAAGCTTTCCATTGATGTATGGTTTTTTATGAGGACAATATTTAGTTGAAATCTGGAATCTGAGGATGCAAACCAATCTAAATACTGAGAAAATCACTTTTAAAGTTGTCCAAATTGAATTCTTAGCAATGCATGTTACTAATATATATATATTTATCGTAGGACGTTTACAAAATATCTTCATGGAACACGATCCTTACTTAATATCCTAATGATTTTTGGCATAAAAGAAAAATTTATCATTTGTACCCATACAACGGCTATTGCTACTAATACACCTGTGATACCTCTGACTGTTTTTGTGCTCCAGGGTCACACATGAGTCATCAGAAAGCGCCCCGTGCTCCTGCGTTTGCCTCTTCTCCAAAAATAGTCTGCATTTTAATGTCAAGCAATGAAAACGCAACTGGCCTAAAGATTTGCATTGCCAAACAACACAGGTGACCTTTGGTGGAGGCTTCTTTGGCCACGTTTCAACCGCAGCGCACGCTCTTGTTTACACGCGTGTGAAATGGCAGGCAGGAGGAGATGGAGAGGAGAGAGCTGCTTCGCTTTAAAACACAGCGCTGGAAGCATTTACGCCTCGCAAAGACACCTGGGGCATCAGTGGCGCTCCTAATGGAGAGATCGTACATCTGTCTGAGACGCAGGCATCGCGCCGGACTAATGAGAGAGTAAACTGGTACAAGAGAGAATGAGGCGTGATGCATGCTGGCTTTGAATGGACATCTCAGATACTAATGGCTGCAAATCTCCCAGATCGACCCTGTTAACCCTGAGGATAGTGGAGGATCCCGTCGACGTCGAGCTCGGCCAAGATCCAATTTTGCTGGAGCTGCAGAAAACAAAGATTTTCCTCTTTTCTCCCCAACTCTTCGGGATTCCAGAGCTCAAGCGTGATCTATAAAGGTAGTTTGTATGCACTGCACAAGTATTGAGCATCCGTCCATGAGGTCCGTCCGCCTGGAAAACGCTTGGTTTTGAGCACTGAATATCCATGGTTTTCCATGATTGGTAAACGGAAAGTTAAAAAAGGTGCTCAATGTTCAGAAAATGTGACGATCATCATCATTGCAAGGTCAAAATAAAATCAAAAAGAGCCGTTTTATTTTGTAAATGTTGAATTTTCAATGAGGTTTGCAAATAAGTAAATGTTATAGCATCAAAAAAAATTGCATAAATAATTTATTAGTTGTAGTTTGGGACCAACTAGTTCTTGGTTATATTTTATTGTCCTTATTTAGGTTTATTTATTTATTTATTTTTTTGTCATTCTGTAGTAAAATAACATTGTTGACAAGGTTGAAGGTCAAGATATGAATAATCCAAATGTTGTATGATTTTGATGGTAGAGTAAAGTTTAAAAGGTCTTAAAAAATGGAGCTTAAGAAATATTTTAAAGTCGAGGATAAAACAATTTATGTTCACTGTCAGAAATTCCCATAATATTTTAGGATTTTATTCATTTAAATTACTTCTCCAAGCAATCTCGTGTCCATGGGGAATCATGACCTTGGCTCAGAGATGCTCACAAGTCTCTGAGCTAGAGTCCAAGTCAAGTCTCAAGTCTCTGAGCTAGAGTCCAAGTCAAGTCTCAAGTCTCTGAGCTAGAGTCCAAGTCAAGTCTCAAGTCTCTGAGCTAGAGTCCAAGTCAAGTCTCAAGTCTCTTTATTATATTAAGTCTCTGGTTATAATAAATGTTGCATCACGTACAGCGACCCATCCAAGCTGCTTAGAACACTGCATAGCTATATATAAGGAATTCAAAGCATGTAATATGTTATTATGACAACTCTATCTATTAGCATACAATATCAACTTTGATTTTGGTATATAATCAGTGTAAACAGGCTATTGCAACATGACAAAAACACCAAGAATGCTTTACTTTAAAGTTAATATCTGTATTTTGCATTTATGGATTCAGTAATGGCCTTCTGTCTGTCCTGGCTGTATAGCTGCACACCTCTTGTCTGGCTTTAGAATGAACAAAGCTACGCTGACTTATGTTATTCATACAATACCTACTCACAAATAAACATCAAAAACAAAGCCGGCTGCAATGAATTTCTGTGCAAAACCGCTTTTACTACAAACACTTCCACACAAGAACATTGTTATCACACAAGAACATTTTGATAGAGAACCAAAAATATTTAAAGTAGATAAAATTAAGAATAAATAAAATGGAAATGTCTACATACTATTACTACTGTAAACTTTGCAAATAGGACATCAGCCCCTTCAAGTCAATGAACAATAACAAAGTGGGCTGCAATGAATATCTGTGCAAAACGTCATGGCTCCGCTCCTACCCAATGACAGAGGCATGCAGGTTTTTTTCCACTGGAGTACTCACGTGAAGGATGCGCGCAGAACTAATAACTAATATCATCACGCTATAAAGGGTTGGCCTGCGCTGGGTGCGCCCCTCCCCCTATAACTGTTCTGTCTCGCGGAGGAGCTCATTTGTGTGCATCTGTGTGAAACACGCGCTCTGAAACACGCATAGGAAAAAAGAGCGACAGAAAGAACGGCTCCCCTCCAGCCGTGACTCGGCTCCCATCGTTCATGTTTATGAGCCGTTCAAAAGAATCGGTTCGTTCGCGAACGTCACAACTCTAACAGCGAGCTCATCTGACGTTTACTAAAAATTAACATTGTTCACGAGTCCCGGAGCTCGAGTCCGAGTCGAGTCTGAAGTCTTTCGAGGACGAGTCTCAAGTCGAGTCTGAAGTCACTGTTTGTGCGACTTAAGTCGCACTCGAGTCCGAATCTCAAACTCGAGTCCCCATCTCTGCCTTGGCTGTCATATTCAAATGATTTTTTTCCCCGAAGCCCTGGTTCAAGAACCAAATCCAGGATAAACAGGTAAGACCATTCTCACAATTAAAGGTTTCATGAACTATAATGAAACAACATTGCTTCGGACCATATGCGAGCATGCAGCAGCAGCACCTACAGTGCTATAAATATCCGTGTGAACTCAATCTGCAAACGAGGCATGCTTTTGTTTTTTCCACTCAGAGCAGTGAAGAAAACGCAGAGCTCCTGGCACAGCCCTCTTCACCTTAAAAGGAGCGACTGGGAAATGAATTGAAAACAAACTCCATCGCCCCCACTGAAATGATAAAGCTGCAATGAGTACGAGCCATAAATCTTTAATTTCACAGCCATACATATTCCCCTGCAATTACAGCTGCGCCGCGCGCCGCGTCCGACAGAGGGCGCGCTCACGCGAGATCAACTTTTAGCGGTGCCTATCAACAATATGTTGCTTTGCATCACAGTTTACCATCTGAGCATTTTTAAAAAGAATATGCATTTATAAAAATCTCGATAGATACTGTTTATAGTCGTGCATCTCCCAAAACCCCTCTCTTTTGACAAATAAACGCGTGATTCTGTCAGCGTACGCGTCACGCGCCGTCTTTCTCCTTGAGAGGGCAAAGCTCACCTTGAGCTAGCCTAGATTTGCAGTTAAACCCAAGTCACAGGGTAGAAATGTGCGTCCACGAACGTGCTCGTTTCTCGGTGGCACATAAAACACAGCGTGAGACATGGGGAGCGCGTGCGGGTGCGCGTGCGAGTGCGCCAGTGCGCGTGTGTTTTGAATTCAAATGTCAGCTGCGAAATGCAGAGCAGATACCGCAGCATGCCAATGAACTTCAGCGGCTTCACGTGTAATCATCATGTGTGTGAGAGCCACATCAGCTGGTGCGTCTCAAGTTGTGCATAACGACACATAATGGAAAACTGTTACATGCAACATACATACCATGTTTACTTCGGAGACCATGTCTATGCTGGATATGTCTATATTCATCCCTACCGCTACCGGAGCGCCTAATGGAGAGAAAGGAAAACATTATTAAAAGGGAAATTGTATGCACTGCATGCATATACCCAAACTTGTACGTGCAGGTGGCAAAATGACACTAAATATAATTATATATATATGAAACTGCATGCATTATATGCATATGAAACACCAACACCCCAAATTCACGTGGCATTGCGCATGAAACTGTTGATTTGTTACAAGCACCGGAGGTGCAGCATGACTGACAAACGCGTCCTTCTATCAATAACAGCTTGAGCATCTTTCTGTGATGGACTCGTATGCGTGCATCAAATGAGATTTTAAAAGCATGCCATTTTATTTGCTGTCATGATGCAACAAAAGTTGCGCTGCAAATTGAATTGATCCCCAAGTTAGCGTCCCTCTCTGGGAAAAGATGAAAATCGGTAAATAAGCGTGCGTTCATTTTTCTCAAGCATTATTGACATGCACGCCTGATCAGAGACTGGGGTGAATGAACAAGGTTTGCATGAGTAATTGGGCATGTTAGTGCGCGTGACAATCCAAAATGCAACAATTATACGAATTTTACTCATGCATTACCTCCGAAATCTGGCCTCAGCCGAATGTCGTATCCTTTCATGAGTCTGTCCACGGTGTCTTTGACCACCGGCATATTGCTCGGGTCTCTGCTACTGCAATAATATCACGAGATGTACGTAAATTCCTCTTACATCCCCAAAAAACATCATTTTCTTTTCTGAAACGCCACAAAAACGCAACCCTACCTTTGCGCGCACGCCACGACCGCGATCAGCGGACATAACAGGAAGATGTGTGGGGTTTTTCCGATACTCTCCATCGCAACAGTTTTGATGGGCTTTTGGATGTGGTGATGAAGACAGCGCACATCCAACTTACTGAAGCCAGTGCAGCGAAGGCAATGAGCTGCGCATGCGCACACGCAGCTCCAGATCAAAGAGCAGCTCCCGATGATGCTGGATGAGCTGTTTCCATTGCGGGGGAAAAATTAAAGGGACGACTGAATAAACCAAGTCGAGAAGAAGAAGACATCAGGTGATCTTCATGCAGCATTTTTAGTCCTGTGTGTGAATGTGGAACTTGGAAGAAGACACGATGGGGTTTAGTAGCGAACTTCGGGTATCCGATCATAGTCATTAACATGTGCTGTAAGCAGGGGCGGATGCAGTTTGCATCGACATGTAATTAAGAACATTATAAAATGTTCAGTGCTATCATCAGTATGTCAATTTATTATAAGAAACACAAGATTTTAACAGACATTTCCAGCTGGGGAGACTCCAGATTTTCTACAGTTTAGTGTTAATCATCATCTAACTCAACCAGTCAAGAGCTACATTTAGCCTTAGATGTTATATGAATATGGTCCCTGATGCATAGGTTTTATTAGCTGACAATAATCATAAATAAATAAACATTATAGGCACAAATACAAATGTACTTTTAGAAATTGTTTTTGAAAAATATGGTGTTTAAATTAAAACTTCTATGAAAACTTGTGTGATATTCCTTTAAAATAATGTTTTAGTATATCTTTTTTTAAGTATATTTTACTAAGCAATTTCTTACATTATTTCTTTGGTTACAACCCACCAAAATAAAAGTTTGGTCTAACTCAGAGTTTCTGTGTTTTTTAATTAACTATTATTATTAGCTAATAGGCCTACTTGACGTATAGCATACTCTACTGTGCAATAGTACTATATTTGTTTGTTTGTTATTTGTTTGTATGTTTGAATTTCTTCAAGTTATATAAAAATTTTATTTTGACAAGTCGTCTTAAAGACACTGCCATTTCTGTCAGTCTGTGTATACGATACGAATGAATGAATGACGATAGTTTTATCAAATGAAATAGTGAAATCCTCTCATAGCGCGCTGACGTGCACATGTGCAGCCTACATCATGTGTTAATATAGTGAAGAGCTGAAAACACCACGCGTGCTTCAGTGTGTGTGTGTGTGTGTGTGTGTGAGACCTGTATAACAACACCTTCAGGGCCACTGGCCAAATGTGTAAAAACCATGGGTAATTTCCGTAAGGGAACCTGAGAAAAAAAAAAAAAAAAAAAAAAAACCTTTCACAGGAATGTGCCTGAAAGTGATAAACGGGCCTCATTTTTATCTAAATGATTTATACTTTATTTTAATATATATTAAAAATGTATAAGGTGTGCATTTTAATTTACACCTAAATGAACACATTACAATAGTTTTATGACTGCAAGTCTTTCTCCTCAAATGCTACTGAGCTTCAAATTTTCAAATTCAAATTTGAGCCCTTGTGAAAGAGTAGCATAATTTACATGTGATTTACAGATTATTTTAATAAATAAACATTTAATTCAATTGTGCATTATAGCTGACACCTACATGAACAATCACAGTTGTTTTTATGACTATAAGTCATTCTCCTCAAATGCTACTGATGTTAGAAAAGTGTATACCAATATCGCATGTAACTTTAGAGACGGTCCCTAAATTTGAGACTCGTCCAACGTCAAGCCAACTATGTCTGTTTTTTTTTTTACTTTTAGTTTTCTTTAATCTTCGCTGGATTGATGATACTGTACCCGGGTATAGATGTTCATCCATCAATTATGAACATTCAGCAGCAAACATGAGGTGCGAGCGGTCGCGAGGAACATGGGATGGTGCCCCCTCTGGGAGTTGGTGCCCTAGGCAGATTACTCTGCGTGTAGGGAGCGACGGTACTGAACACCTTTAATATTGCAGACACTAGTCCATATCAAGATTTGATTAAATGCTTTGCTCTACTTTTGATTTATTCATTCAAAAATGGCCGAATTCCGTGACGTTCTGCTTTATACAGCAAGTTCCATTTCCGCGAATCAA
The DNA here is from genome assembly GCF_023724105.1 of Carassius gibelio. NCBI lineage: Eukaryota > Metazoa > Chordata > Actinopteri > Cypriniformes > Cyprinidae > Carassius > Carassius gibelio. The sequence goes on along the minus strand of NC_068409.1, from coordinate 16,970,098 downwards.
CCCCTGTCCCTTTTCAAACACAAACGGGGTGAATTTATGAATGAAAGTGTGAAAGTTAGTTCTGACACAAAACGAAGTTGTTACGTATCCTCACGCTTTTTAAAAGTGGGTAAAGTATCACTCTTTTATCACTCACTAGACTCCACTAGTTATATATATCATCTCAAAGTCTGTGCTTTCATTAAAGCTTCATTTATTGATAGATAGATAATACATTTTTACCTAACCTTTCCTCCTGAGTCTCAGGCCGGTGACACACTGGCTGCGTGTCTTGAGTGTGGCGGCTGCTTCGCATTTTCTGTGTTTTTATACAGTCTGGTCTTAACATGCCAGAATCGTGCCTGACGCGGCGCTGGCGCGCTGCTGCTGCTGTAGGTGACATAGAGGGAGACTGTCGACAGACCAGGATTTTGTTTCTATTTTATTTTTTTAATTACATTTATATCTGAATATGTGTCAGAGTTCGGAGCGGGTTCGCGAATCATTTGAGTCACTTTGGGGATCGCAAATCATTGGAATCAGTTCGGGAGTTCGGAGTGGCTTCGCGGATCATTTGAATCAATTCGGGAGTTCGTAGCGGGTTTGCGAATCATTTGAGTCAGTTTAGGGATCGCGAATCATTGGAATCAGTTCGGGAGTTCGTAGCGAGATCGCAAATCATTTGAATCAGTTCGGGAGTTCGTAGCGGGATCGCGAATCATTTGAGTCAGTTTGGGGATCGCAAATCATTTGAATCAGTTCGGGAGTTCAAAACGGCTTCGCGGATCATTTGAATCAATTTGGGAGTTCGGAGCGGGATCACGAATCACGAAAGATTCGCGCTCATAAATTTTCAAATTGCCCATTATTTTAGTCCGTCTTCCCAATATTTTTTATAATCTCTTAAAAGATTATTTTGTCAATTTTAAACAGATAAACAGTATTTATAATGACCTCAAAACCAATTAAATGTAACTAAAAACTACAAAATGTAGGTTATAAAGATAAAAGAACGTGTACAATTCTGTGCCATAAGTGGCACCAAATTTAAAAAGAATCTCTGATTACACTTTATTTTAATGTGTCCTTGTTATATTATATGTATACATTTAAGTACTGCATAATATTGATTTACTATGGTTAGGGTTTGGCTTTTAGGGTTACCTGCATTTACAGTCAATCCAATATTTATTCAGCATCATTTTTTTATTCGCTATAGTTTAGAAAATTGTAATAAAATATGACAAGAATTCAGAATTAAACTCTGTCAGATCAAATTCAGGTATCACTATTTTAAGGTGTGGATAATTTTGGCAGTGTTCACAAAAAAAGGGTGCTCAAATCAATGAGGTCTGTGATCAGTACAAGACCTTTCAAGCAGTGGTGGACAGTAACGGAGTAGCTTTACTTCGTTACTGTACTTAAGTACATTTTTCAAGTATCTGTACTTTACTTGAGTAATTTTATTTTGAGTAACTTTTACTTTTACTTCACTACATTCCGAAGCATAAAATCGTACTTTTTACTTCACTACATTTCATAAAACATATCGTTACTCCCTATAATATATCACGTGCTCCGACACGCAGAAGCGGTGTCTGATTCATCATGAACGAACTGAGTCTTTTCAAAATAAACTTTTAAATCGGATCGTGAATCGCACCAAATGATTTGTTTACGAATTAGAATGATCCGATTGCAGCTGTTCTGGAGTCGACCACTCACTGATTCAAATGAACCGTTAAGTGCGAGTCTACAGAAGTAAGAACCGGGAGATCTTGTGAGCGCGCGTGCATCTGATGTTGCTAAAAGTAAGTTATTAATGTCGAAATATTGGATTAATTATTGTAACTGAAAATCATATTTAGGTCAAAATTTTCAGTTGTTTGGGAACTAAATCCGTTGTAAAGAGTGATCTGTTTAAGCCCACTGAAATGCTCGAGTGCAGACACATCAATTTTAGGTAAAAAAAAAAAATAAATAACACAGATTAAATACAATAACTCGTGCACGTTCAAATTCCCCGCTGCCATAATGTTAACAGTTTTATTAAAATGTCCTATGTGACGTCTGTTTTTATATTGTTTATCAACAGTAACGTTATACATATGTATATTGTTTGGATTAACTAGACGAGTAGACAGACATGAATGTTTATTCATAACCGTACTGAAAATAAGTAAATATTGTCAGCTGATGCTAACTGTCTAGCTAACAAGCTTGTTGGTGCTAAGTTGAGGTAATTTTTATAAATAATGTCCAAATATTTTTATTCAGCCACATATATATATATATATATATATATATATATATATATATATATATATATATATATATATATATATAGATTACATCTGGTTAGAAAAGAAAGGATGTGATGTTCAGAACATGGTAACTACAGTAATTATTAAAGTGGGAAGAGATGCACCCCGTTTGGCTATGGGTAGTTTTTAAACCATAGACAAGGTTTGAGAAGGAAAAAATCATTATGAAAATATAATTATATTTTCCTTAATGTTCTTTCTAACTTCAGGCCTTATTATCATGTCATATATAAAGTTACAGTACAGACCAAAAGTTTGGACACACCTTCTCATTCAAAGAGTTTTCTTTATTTTTATGACTAAGAAAATTGTAGATTCACACTGAAGGCATCAAAACTATGAATTAACACATGTGGAATTATATATGGAATTATATTAATAACAAAAAAGCTTGAAACAACTGAAAATATGTCATATTGTAGGTTCTTCTTTTGCTTTGATTACTGCTTTGCACACTCTTGGCATTCTCTTGATGAGCTTCAAGAGGTAGTCACCTGAAATGGTCTTCCAACAGTCTTGAAGGAGTTCCCCGAGAGATGCGTAGCACTTGTTGGCCCTTTTGCCTTCTGTCTGCGGTCCAGCTCACCCCTAAACCATCTAGATTGGGCTCAGGTCCGGTGACTGTGGAGGACAGGTCATCTGGTGCAGCACCCCATCACTCTCCTTCTTGCTCAAATAGCCCTTGATGCCCTTCAGTGTGACTCTACAATCTTCATAGTCATGAAAATAAAGAAAACTCTTTCAATGAGGAGGTGTGTCCAAACTTTTGGTCTGTACTGTAACTTTGATGTTCTGT